>NW_022060259.1:1905000-2205000 GCF_007364275.1 Archocentrus centrarchus
TTAGCTTTTCAGCATCACTCTGAAACAGGATTTTTATAATCTTAGAAATATTGTGCAAATGCAAGAAAGCGGTCCTACATATTTGTTTTAATGTGTATTGAAGAAAAATGACTCCACGATTCCTCACAGTGTTCCTGGAGGCCAAAGTAATGACATCCAGAGCAATAATGGTTAGACACTGTGTTTCTAAAATTTGTAAGACCAAGTACAAGAACTTATCTGAATTTAGAAGCCAGAAATTAGAGGTCATTTGGCTTCATGGATAGATAAAGCTGAGTATCATCTGCATTTGCGTCTGCAATGAAAATGTATGCAATGCTTTCTAATAATACTGCCTAAGGGAAGCATGTATATTGTAAATAGAATTGGTCCTAGCACAGAACCCTGTGGAACTCCATAATTAACCTTAGTGTGTGAAGAAGACTCCCCATTTACATGAACAAACTGGAGTCTATTAGATAAACATGATTCAAACCACTGCAGTGCAGTAGCTTTAATACCTATAGTATGCTCTAATCTCTGTAATAAAATGTTATGTCAACAGTATCAGGACCATATATATGACAAACAGATATATGAGTCCACTGTCAGAGGCTGTAAGAAGATCATTTGTAACCCTGTTTTACTCCTTCAAGCGTTTAGATGAAGGGAAGGTTGGAGATCGGCCTGTAATTGGCTAGGACAGCTGGGTCAAGTGGTGGCTATAAGACCACTTTCTTCCAAATGGCTGCCCCTCATGAACAGCAGGTTTGAACATCTGGTGGGTGGAGCTTATGTGCTCACAGCCAGTGCAGTGCACCTTTGATGACCATATTAAGGATGTCCTGTGAAAAAAACTATGAAACTGAGTGTTTAAAGCAGTCTTACAGGGATTCCTTGTACATACAGGGAGCTCATTGGAAATTTTTAGCTGTGTTTAATATGAACATCTACCACCAGTAACAGTATGAATGGAACCGAATGGCAGACATGAATTTCCACCATCATCACTTAATGAAAAACTGAATGGACTAAAGAAATCACGATGAAAATTCTCCTGACTTGCTGGAAAAGAGTGGAAACGATGGGGAACACAAACTGGGTTAGTGCTCTGTTTGTACAGCAGGAACTGCTTAGACAATTTTTAGTCTTATTTTAGACTAACTTTTATTCTTAGCTTCTTTTTAGCCGGGAATGTGTCAGCATAATTTGTCCATAAGCATTGGTCACAACTGTAATGCAGCTCTTTCTTTGAGGATCTGACCCCAGAACTGTTTGTGTTTGTGTGCAAATGTGTGAGTGACAGCATTGTACAGCATTTCACCAGCACACAGTACTATAGTGTGTGCCAGACTGAACCTTGTTCTGCCTCCACTTAGTAGTGCTAGGAATGGAGCACCATAGAAAGCGTATGTCTCTGCAGACACATGCAAACACACACTATATGGACACACACACGTTGTGGACACATGCTAGGTCAGATTTACATTGTAAGAAGTGAGAATCCAGGCAGGAGTCTCGTGCTGTGGCTCGGACACAGGAAGCATGCAGAGGTGTTCACACTGATTCAAGAGACTTTTCTCTTACAGGGGTAAATATTATTTTGCTCAGTTGAATAAGAACAGCAAAGACAGGACAGGACTTTAGTAAAAAGTCTTTCCTAAATTAAAGAGTCCATTTTTACTAAGACCTCACCAAACCTCTTGGGTAAACAAAGCTTAAAAGTAAAAGAATTATGAAAATAAGTGTAAAGCTGGTGGGTGGGCCAGCACAGGAGTGGAACCTTAGTCTCTTGGATGAAAGTGTAGAGTATTATTATTGTTGGAAATATACCTGTAATGTACTCTAAACACCAGATAATTTTTAGGAAATGATGAGGAAAATGACTCAGACAATAAAGTGTAAACATCCCAGGTTTGTTCTCGTGAGCAGGGGCATCCTGTTGAGAAGAGAAGGCGCTGATGCTGTTCTCTGCTCTCTGTGTGCACATGGACTCACCTTATGTATGCCTCACCTGAGCTTTTCCCTCCACACGGCCTGCCACATGACCTCTCTCCACCAAAGCCAGCCTTACGCTCTATGTAATCCTCTGTAATCTGCCACAATCCTGTTTAGCTCATTACTATAATCTGTCCCGGGATCCCCTTCATCTCTACGCTGTATGGGCACAAACTGAACCAGCAGCCTTATTTACTGCTCACTGCTGTCTCTATCTGCACGCACTGTAACCTCTGTACAGCATTTCCTGCCTCGCTACTCTTCAGCTTCCTTTTCTTGTGTGTCTGGACACTTATTTGCCTTTTGCGTAGCCATGCATGGCCGTTTGTTGGTTTGCTAACCTTCGTGAAAACTGTGGAGGGAAGGAGTGATGGTTGACTTGATATATTTGGTAAAACAAGTACAGTTTTACTTCTCAAAAGACAATTTTAATTCCAGCTCTGTGTGTAAGGGGCCATTGGTAATTCTGAAATAACAAAAAGTTGTATTCTGAAATGGACTTAAATAGCACCTGATCACAGTCAGCACCTTATCTAACATTCACACTGTGATGGCTGCATCAAGGACAACTTGGGGTTCAGTATCTTGCCCAAGGACTGGAGCAGCCAGGGATTGAACCACCAACCTTCCAATTGGCAGACAACCTGTTCTGCCTCCTGAGCCACAGCCACCCCTGAATGAACAGCTTCATGTGCTGAAACTGCTGCATGTGGATGATAAACGATCTACAGAAAGGTCTTAATGATCAAATTAATCTCAGACAGCTCGTCAGTGAATTTTACACTTTTGTGTAACCTTGCAATGTAATAATAATACTTTATTATTATTATTATTATTAAGCATTATATATAAAATACCTTTAAAAGAAGTTTACAAAGTTCTTTGACAGTCAAGCAAAGGCAGAACAATCAGACGGTACATTAAAATAGAAACCAAACACTACAGATGCAATCAGGCTAAAGCTGAATTAAAGTTAAAACAATAAGAAAAAAATGCAATATTCAAATTAGAAAATGACAATTATAATAAATGACCAAAGAATGCAGTCAAGGGAGCAAAAATATAAACACAAATGGAGTAAGATAACCATCATGATACCAACATCATGAGAGCGCTGATTGTGTCTTAGATTAGATGATGCCCGCTCCCAAACATAGACTATACAGCAGTTTATTTCCATTTACTTTTTATAAAAACTTATGTATTGTCACCCAGTGTGTGCGGTACTTCATTGTGAAAAGCGCGTGTGCTCTGTTACAGATACAATCTCGCTCTAATCTGACGACTCTGGACTCTAAGACTGCCAGCTGGCTCACGTGGGGTCAGCGTTCCTGCTGTGCAGCTTGGGGTCAGACCCAGACATGCTTTTGAAGTGATCAGAAGAATTTTAAAATTGCTTCTTGCACCTTGAGACAACTGTTGTTGTGAATTGGTGCGATATAAATAAAATAAAATTGAACTCAACCGAACTCCTAAACTGGACAGCAAGCTAATAGAGAGAAGCCAGGATTGGGGTTAGGGTCGAGGGTTAGGGTTAGGGGGTTCTTTTTCCAGGCTGGAAGGACTGTACAGCATTCATCTGTAATGACTAAAAGCAAGAATTGGGTGCACAGGTTTGAATTTATTTTGGATTTTGACTGCAGCCATGAGGCGACATAGCTGTCAGAGATTGTGGCTGTAACTGTAGTTTGGTTGTTTTCATTGGGTGGAACACTGACTACATGGAGTGGCCCTGGCTGAGTGTTGTGTCGAACCTACTATAAATTGGTAATGCACACACTCATGTGAAAAAGAAAGTTCTCACAGGACTCTGTGTGGACCCGTGAAACTCCAAGCACTCAGCCAGGTTCTCAGGTCCTCATTCTGTGCTTGGGATCATTGTCCTGCTGCATGCCTCAGATACAGCCAAGCTTTAGCTGTCAGACACATGTCCTCACAGCTGACTCTAGAATACTTTGGTATACAGAGGAGTTCATGGTCCACTCAGTGAGGACTCAGGCTCAGAGGAGTCCAAATCCTCCTCCCTCCACCACCGTGCTGACAGCTGCCACGTTATTCTTAGAGAGAAGCTGCTTTCACCCTTCCAAACAAGCCATACTTGTTCAGACTTTTTCTCATTGTACTATCATGACCTTTAACCTTAAACACGCTAACTGAGGTCTGTGGAGTCTGAAATTGAGCTTTGGGAGATTTTGCAGTTTCTCTAAGCACTTCATGGGCTGAGCTTGGGGTGAGTTTTCTGGGATGTCCACTCCTGGGAAGACTGTGGTATTGAATGCTCCAGAGCAGCAAACTGCCAAAACCTCTGCTTTTATAGAGGTGCTCACACTGCTGATGATCAGTTAATCAAGTGCATTTGATCAGCAGCTCCTGGCTGCTACTTAACATCTTAATTCAGACGAAGGGAGCAGTGAGGGTGTACTTGGCTTTTCACAGTCCTGTAAGCACTGAATGTCATAATAGTTCCACAGGTTTTAAACACTGGACCACTGTGACATCACCCATTGGCTTGGACTCCACATTTTTAATTTTTTTTTGAGCCAGAAGTGAACATATTTGGCATTGCATAAAGAGGAAACCAATCTACTGATTTGGTTCAAGGACTGAGTGCATGGCTAAAGAGGTGGTGACATGTCAATGTAACCAGGTCGTGCATTTTGTAGAGCAGAGGTTTAATGATTGATTAAAGTAATAATTAAATTCAGCCCTGATTCTAATTGTCCTTACCCTGGTAGCTGTATTTATTTGGAAGAGCACTGGAGGGCAACAAAAGGGAAAAACTGGGTTGGATGGGGAATGAAGTGCTAGATGATAGTACGCCCACATAGATGTGAAAAGACTCCACCAATGAAATATCTGCCAGGCAGGAATTTGGTAGAAGAGAGGCTCCTTTGTTTTGGTCATCTTTTTTTGTTCTCATGTGGCTGGTTGGCATGTGCCTGTTTGTGTGTGTACAGGCTAATGGCCAGATAACTATCAGCTTATTGTTTTGTGTTCATTTAGCCTGGGAACCTTGGTGCTATTTATAAGTCTGCATTCCTCACTTTTACACTGTTAGCCTTCTTTTGCTTTACCCGCTATGTGTGTGTGTGTGTGTGTGTGTGTGTGTGTGTTTAACTGTGGCTCCGTGCTGTGTTCTGATTAGAAACAGATGAAGCTGACGCTCACATATGCTTGCGGAGTAAGTCCAGTTCCTTTGTGTTGGCTGCGATCCCTCCCTGCTAAATGGCTGGAAACCGGTAGTGGTCTAAAAATAGCCCAGAACACGGCTAAGAATAGCCATGACGGGCAGTGAGTGTGTGTGACTGTGGTTTGCTGTGAATGACTGAGTGTGTGCGTAGAAGTGTGTGAACCACAGGAGGAAAATAAAGAATAGGAAGAGAAGCAACTTCAGACTGAGTAACCACGCTGAAGTTCCCCACAACCTCCTCCTCTTCCCTCCTTCCTTTTTCCCTCTCTGACCAGTTCAGTGCGTATCTAACCAGAGGAAGTGGAGGAGTAAGTGTAAAAATGTGTACATTTGTTATATACACCCCCAGATGTCCTTCTTTTTGTTGTTCGCTTCAGCAGTAGTGAAAGAAGAGCTTAGATCCTTCAGGAAAAGTAACAAAAGTTCAAACTAGCACAAAAATACTGATAGTGCCCATGAGAATAATAATGTTACACGACTATTTCTTAATGTGCAAAAAGTGTTTAAATACTGTGAAGTTGTGTGATGTGATGCGATGAGTGTAACATATCTATAAAAATTTCATACGTATAAATTATTGGTACATACAGTCAGTGTCATTTTGCCTCTGTGCACCACCACAGCGGTTTTACAATGAAACAAGTGTAACTAGCTTTTAGCTTTCATTTTAATGAACATACTGAACTATTTCAGGCATCTTTTCAACATATTCCTTTCATTTTCACAAACTCAGAAGTAATTAGAAAGTTGATTGATGAGCGGTTTCATGGCCAGGTGGGGGCTGTTTTCTTAGTTTTTCATGGCAAATTGAGGGTCAGGAATTTATTCCCATTCCTTAATTATGCTACATTCTTAAAAAAGAAGCAATCGCCTGGGTGGCACAGTGGTGCAGTAGGTAGCAAGAGGGTCTTGGGTTTGAATCTACCGGCTAACTGGGGCCTTTCTGTGTGGAGTTTCCATGTTCTCCCCGTGCCTGCGTGGGTTCCCTCTGGGTACTCTGGCTCCCTCCTCTGTTACATGTTAACTGGTGATTCTAAATTGGCCACGGGTGTGAATGTCTGTGTCTCTGTGTTAAACTGGCAGCCTGTCCTGCCTCTCGCCCAGTGACAGCTGGGATGGGTACCAGCCCCCTGTGACAGTGAACTGGAGATGGATGGATGGTGAATCTGCTTCAGACCTATCAGAGAGAGAGGAGAGACTTTGGGGGTGATGGAACCGACATGCTTTAAAAGAAGGAATTTGCTCCGCTGCACATGGCACTACACCACCCTGATTCTACGATTAGTGAGCAGCCACTGGAAAAGTGACAGAGCGATCAGTTGTAAAGTGTGTGAAGCTATGCTTTCTGTTCAGATTCAGTCCAACGCTGTAAGACTGATAGTACAGATGTAATGTCAGGACACTGGTTTGCAGCTCCGTGGCAGGCTGCAAACCAGAGAAGTTATGCTAACAGCACCTGCAGTGAAAGCATTAAAGGACCGAGCAGTGGAGAACAGGAACATCACATGGATCAGTAAAAGCGTTCACCTCATGGCGGTGCTACAGCACAAACTGAGGGATCACCAGAATCTGTAGGATTCATCCTCTTTGAAATACATACAGAATATTTTTGTACAGTTTTACTTCATCTTACAAATAGATGCTGTTTAATCCCATAACTCCACTGAAATCATTTTCCAGAGGGGAATAATATGTAGCCTGAGATGTATAGAAAAGTTAGGGGACTGAATTATGGGATTTTGTGCAAATACATGTTTCAGACTCTGTTTGCTACCCTTACAGTTTTTACAGCTGACGTGCAAAAAAAAGCAGGTACAGAATCCAGTAAATGTGAATATTTCTGGTAATAAATGTTGACCTCAGGGCTGAAAAGCCATTCAGCTGTAGAGATAACAGGTTTGCAGCTGATGGCTAAATAGAAGCGATTTCTTATGGAAATCATGAGGAAGTTCTCCTGGAAATGAATGGAAAGATTGTGATGCATAACTTGAATGCTTACAGTTGTTTTTGTGTCTCTGTACATAATGTAGGTCTGATAAACACAGGCCGCTCTCATTTTGAACAAAAGTTCCATCTGCTGCCTGAGCGGTGGCTCTGAGATGCTGTAAAAGCTGCATGTCATCTTCCTTGGCACATGCTCACTTTCAGAGCAACTGCACACACACACACACACACGCACACACACACACACACGCACCAATGCTCACATACATTCAGAGTATCATCTAATGTGGAAGAGACAGAGACCACCCATGAAAAAAGGTAGTAGTGGAAGTAAGTGAAGCCAGAAAGAGAAACCAGAGTTGGAGGTGTGGATGGATTTGGGTGGGAGACAGGCAGCTGATGTGATATTATGGTATCTCCACTCCCTCGTTCCCTCTTCAGCTGTCTCACCCTCTGTTACGAATGCCAAGACTGGAAGCTGTTCCAACCACCTGCCATCACACACATTCAACCCTGACACACACACACACACACACACACTCTCTCACTCCGCATCAGTGGTTGAAAATAGCTAAGAGCTAAGACCACGCACTTATGTATTTGGATTATTATGCAAAGGCTATGATATCTTTTACTAAACTATACAACACCCTCCAAATCTGTGGTAACTTTCGATCAATTGTGTTGACACACAATGAGACTAAAGATGTAAAAAGAACCGTTTCCATGCAGCAAACACACAACTTTCACTCTGCTGTTTGTATGCAGTTAAAAACATGCAGTACAAAGATGTGTTTAACCAAAAGTTTCCTGAAACAGATGCAAAATTAGCTCTAAACCAAAAGCTACTGTGGGTCTGAAGGACAAGCACCAACATTAATGGAAAGGTTCTACAAAAAACAGCCAAAATATAAAAATGTGCATCACTGCATAGATCTAAAGATGGAAACTTAAGATATCTTTCTTTTAGTGGCATGAGCTCTCAAATATCCAATACAGTAATTAGAAACTGACTTTCTACTTCAACAGGCGAGATCTTATATTTGTTACATCATCTCATAAATCATAACTTAATCACCACAGAAAGAAAGTTTGAAGCAACACAGCGGCTCACTGAATGCTACAGAGGGTGTGGCTCGCTTGAAGCTAGAGCACAAACACCTGTTGATCGGTGCTTACAGGGTATGAAAAGTCCCTACATCGTGTGACAGAGTCACTAAGTTTGTGCTTCTACCTGATTTAACTACATCGACTGACACAATCAGCTCAGACCAGTTAATGGCTGTGCTGTGATTCCGGCTATATTTGCAAATGATCGCTGAACGAGAACGTTAGACACAACAGGATGAGTCTGACAGTGTCAGTGCGAGCGCAGCTGCTGCCCTGAGAGGGCGGTGGGGGCAGTACTGTCCAGATATTTCCTCAGGCGTCGTAGAGGAGAAAAAACTTGTGAAGGGTGCATTTAAAGTTGCTAATTAGCACCACTGAGGTGAACTGAAACATTAGGATTACTGCTGAGAGTGAGAGAAGTGTCGGGATCCAAGCAGAGATGGTCAGAAAAACTGAATCCTTTGTTGTGTGTGTGTGTGTGTGTGTGTGTGTGTGTGTGTGTGTGTGTGTGTGTGTGTGTGTGTGTGTGTGTGTGTGTGTGTGTGTCTGAATATCTTTCAAATAGTCTCAGCAGTTGTGACTAAATTTTCTGCCAGCTTTAACAAGTAATTGACTGTTTGAGAACCAACAGTCGCTCACTCTCCCCATGATCACTTATTCTTATTTTCCAAAAGTGTGCGCGTGTGTGTGTGTTGTCTTTTCCTTGTTCCCTGTGCGCACTTTATCCACATAACCCTGGTGCTGTGACCTCAGCGGCTGATTGTACAGATGATTGTGCAGACTGCCAATTACTCATCAGGTTATCGTCATTATTATAGAGGTAATTTTCCTGCGATAATTACTGAGATTGATTTATCTCCCAGCCCTAATTACAACTTTGTTTTTCTTCTGTGCTCTCACATTAATCATCTCACAGTCCCTTTGGAGTTATGTCAACCCCACATTTGAAACCACCTGACTGACTGAGACTAGCTTCAACAGTTAAATGCTGCTTACATGTGTAATATTAGCCACGAGGGGACATTTTCCTGCACAATGAGGACTTTAATACTTCTACTTTGCCTTCAGTTGCGATTTTATTGCAGAAACTCATGAAGTATTTTTACAGTTTGCTACTTTAAAGTTCATAAGAAATACTTCAACCTGGCTGCCTCACATTCAGTTACTATTTCCAATGAAAAAGCAAAGAGGGTGTAATGTAGTAACACTGTGTACTGTGTGTGTGTTTGAAGAAGGAAAAGTAGGCTAGTGGAGCCAGGTTTATGTTTTAATAGAGCAGCCAGATTGACAGATTGCGAGGGAGGGATGGGAGTGACGAGGAACGCTGCGGAGCACAGGAGCAAAAAATAGCCTTCTACGGCCATCCTTCCAGTAGCCACACTAGTTATTGGTGGTAGCTGCCTCACCCCCTCCTCTCACTGCAGACCCTACCCTCACCCCACCCTCCCTTTTAAAGTAAAACAGGTGGACATGACTGGGATGAGTGGGATAGCTGCTCCAGCCGTCGTGCTTGTATGTGTGTGTTTGCAAGGGATACTGTCAGAGTCATTCAGGCACAGACTGGACTAATGGGCTGTGAAGTGCTGAAGCAGGCTACCAAAACACACACACACACACATATAACACAAGTATAAAAAGTGAAAGAACTTTTTGTAAATCCTGTCGCACTGTTTGTTGAGACGAGTGTGTTTCTGATTGTACTGTGGAGGCTCTGGAGCTTAAAAACTATGACTACTATGACCTGGATGACTGAGAATCTACACAGACACATTGCACTGTGGAGGCTCGCTGGTGGCAGATCTGCTCATCTGGCTCCCTCTGGTGGTTAACATTGTTGTCTCTAAGTTAAACCTCTTCATCTTTTTCCTATTTTTTTTCATATTAATACTCTCAAAGAAAAGTCGGGACCAGAAAGATGATTTTGTTTGGTCATTATTTTCTTTTAATGCAACATCAAAACATTTTCAGACAGACTCTGTGTGGGTTTATATGCGGGGCCTTTAATCTGTATAAAACATCATTTATAGTTGACTTGATTGCATGTTTTATTGGTATTAATTGTACTAGTCACAAGTAGTAGAGAGCAGTAAAAAGTGCAGTAATCCTAGTGCCGGTCCTAAGCCTGTATAAATGAGGAGGGTTGCATCAGGAAGGACACCCAGCATAAAATCTTTGCCAAATCAAACATGCAGATCAGGAAGAATGAGATTTCTATAGTGGATCAGCCCAGGTTAACAACAACAACCACCTCTGGTGCTGTAGGCCAACAGGGTGCTGGTGGACACTGTGCTACTGTTGGCCAAAGACAGAGGAAGAGGAGAGGGTGGAGGTTCGTTAGGAGGCAGCAGGAGAGAAGGAGGTGAGAGCAGGGACTCTACATTTTCACCATACTACAGGTTTGATGACAGTAAAAGCTTTGCATGTAGGTACTACGACTGCTAAAGGGAGAGAGCTGGAGATATGATGGAGTGAAGGAAGGTCGATATAGTGTGTGTGCAGGAGATCAGGTGGAAGGGAAGCAGGAGGTGATGATTTGAGCAGACCTCAGTGGACATACATAATTACTGGAACAAAGACACAGATTCAGTAGTTTTGCCTCTGTACACCACCACAGTGGACTGGTGGTGTACAGTGGATTTTGGGAAAAGGATGGAAAAGACTGATGGAGACACTTAGGAAGAGTGAAGGAAGATGCACACAGGTAGATTATATCCTTTACAGAAGGAGCAGTCGGAAAGAGATAGGAGACTGCCAGGTGGTGTCAAGGTCACTGTAGCTGGGCAGCATTAGATGATAGTCTGTAGGATGACTATGGGCATTAAAAAGAGGAAGAGAGTGAAGGCAGAGACAAGGATTAAATGATGGAAGTTGAAGAAGGTTGCACAGAGTTCGGGAAGGAGCTGAGACAGGCTCTGGGTGGTAGGGAAGAGTTACCACATGACTGGAAAAGTACAGCTGTAGAGCTGAGGAAAACTGCCAAGAAGGTGTGTGGTGTATTCTCTGGACAGAGGCAAAAGGACAAGGAAACTTCGATGTGGAATGAGGAAGTACAGGAAAGTATTCAAAGGAAAAAAAGTGGGATAGGGCAGGAGATGAAGAAAGTAGAAAGGAATTCTGGGAGTCTAGGCGTACAGCAAAGACAGAGGTGGCGAAGGAAAAGGCTTACAGTGAGTTGTATGTGAGAATGGACACAGAAAGGAGAAAAGGACTTGGATCAGAGAGATCGAGCTGACAGATGAGGTCAGGCAGGAGTCTCTGTGGACTATGATGTTATCTGTGGTCTGTAGTGAGAGGAGGGAGCAGGTGGAAGAAAAGGTGGAGGTATGCTCTGGAGAGAAGAGGAATGAAAGGCAGTAGAAGCCAGTCAGAATACATGTGTGTGAATGAGAGGGAGACAGGTGGACAGGTGAAGATGCAAGGAGCAGAGGTGATGAAGGTGGATGAGTTTAAATACCTGGGGTCAACCATCCAGAGATATGGACAGTGCATGAGAGAGGAGAAGAAGAGAGTGCAGGCAGGGTGTAGTGGGTGGAGACGAGTGTCAGGGGTGACAGAAGGATAGCAGCAGCAGTGAAAGGGAAGGTTTAGAAGATGGTGGTGAGACCTGGTGTGGTGAGACCTGCTGTGGTGAGACCTGCTGTGATGGATGGATTGGAGATGGTGGCACTGGCATAAAGACAGGAGGCCGAGCTGAAGATGTTCAAATCTTCGTTGGGAGTGAGCAGGATGGACAGGATGAGTCCATCAGAGGTTGAGCAGTTTGGAGGCACAGTTAGAGAGGAAAGCCTGAGATGGTTTGGACATGTGCAGAGGAGGGATGGTGGATATACTGGACAGAAGATGTTTAATATGAAGCTTCCAGGCAGAAGGAACAGAGGAAGACCTCAGAGGAGGTTCTTGGACGTAGTGAAGGAGGACATGCAGGGATCTGAGTGACTGTGAGACACCGTAGAAGTCATCCTCTCTGTCTCTGTTGTTTGTCTTCTTCTAACAGACGCTGAGAAAGAAGGGTTTAAACGGCTGTGAGAGCCCTGACATCGAGGCGGACGACTCTGCTGGCCAGAGCCCAGAGTTGGACGATAAATACCGGAAAATCAATGAAGACATTGACCTGATGATCAACCGACAGAGAATCTGTGTATGTTCACACCTGCTTTTTGTTTTAGCAGCTTCATGTTTCCTTACCAGTGACGACTGAGCCTGCTTGTTTTCTCTGCAGGGTCTGCCTTCCTCCAACTATGACATGGGAGTGTCCATCCCAGGCAGTAATCAAGGTGGGCTGCTCTACTCCCACCAGGGCATAGGAGGCAGTCTAGGTAACCACAGCCTGCTGCCCATCTCTCACGCGTCTCTGCAGAGAAACAGCATGTCCCCTCAGCGTCCCCCCAGCACTGGAAATGCAGGTATGTTTGTAGTCAGCAGATCCTCATCAAAGAGCGTATCAAAGGTTTTAGACTGTAACACAACACATGTGCCACACACACAGTTAAGGCAAACACTCTGTGTTACCGTACCTAACATAAGTCTGTGTAGTTTCCTGTTATTGGTGTCTGTTTATCTTTTCATAACTCCACCCTTTGGTGGAAGGCCTAAAGCCTCTCTGATGTGTGCCACATTTCTGTTACATGAAGAAGAAACTCTGTATTGGCCAACATCTTAATGGTGTTATAGAGTTAAGAACACAACTTAAAGAGTGACCCAGCCTGCACATATTTTCCTGTAGCAATCGATATGCTGAGGCCATGAAACTGCTATGAAATGATTTGATTTGTGCGTTTCTGTGTGCAGGACTGATGGGCTCAGAGCTGACGAGCACGGTCGTGTCGAGTGTGGGTAAGAATGCAACTTCATATTAAAATATTTATTAGATTTGGACAGAATAACCTAAAACTGCCTTTGGGTCACCGAAGTATTAAATCACACATGAAGAGTGAGACAACGAAGCGGTCACTACTGAAACACAGAGCTGAGGATATGTTCTGTATGTTTAGGGCATCTTTTAGAACACAGCAGCACATCTGAGGGCCGGGTTCTGCACCGAGTCTGAATCCAGAACCATCAGAACCCATCCTGCTCATCAGGGGGCCATTCATGTACATGTACATGTTTGCACCACCTTGTGCTTGGTATGAAGGCCCGCAGTGGAAAAATGCCTGTTTTAAACAGCTCATATAACCAGTGTGTTCCAGTTGCCAGAGGTGCACTAGAGCGCCTCCTAAAGGTCAAAGAGTACAGGAGCTGTAGGCTAGGATCACCCTTGTGATCACCTTCAACTTTTTCTTCAATGGCTGGGTAGGTCTGGGCGACAGAGGGTACCTAATGTCACTCCCCCCCCCCCCCCCCCCCCCCCCAAGCCCCCGCAACAGGCAAGATGGACAAGCAGAGCAGCACGCTGTTGTTGTGTTATTGCTCATTGTTCTGAAAGTCTTTACAGCCTCCCAGAGAATGGAAATATAAAATGTATTTCTGAGACAGGCAACCCTCCTCAGATATCAGCAAGCATTGCTAAAGCTAAGCTAACTTCCTCCAACTAAAAAAAAGCCCTTTACTTTGTAAACAGCGAACATGTGACTTTTGTCTTAAGTGTGAAGCTGTAGATGTTCCAGAGTTTATTGGCTCCAGCATGAGTTTGCAGTTACAACAACTTTGAGTGGACAAGCTCATTGTGACGATGCACTTTAAAGCTGACGCCTTCCTCAGTAACTTTTCTGTCAGCCAGATGTTCCATTAAAGAGCCAACAGCTGTCGGTCAGCGCTGGGTCTGTAGAGACTGACGTTAAAGAAAGAAACCACACATGACTACAACACCGTCACCAGCCTCACACCAGAAAATCAGGAGAAAACGCTCCAGGTTTACCCTCATTTTAAAAAGCCACACATATTTACTCATAGAGGATGTTACAAAAATCTTGACACACCCTGAAGTGTCGAAGCTCTTAATCAGGAACCACAGACATACTGTAAGTTTAAATATACTGGCAGGAAATGTAGACACAAATAAAAAACTAACTCCAGTTTCTGGAGAAGGAGTTCAGGTACAGTAGTAATTTCCTAACATTTGTAATGAGACATGCTTCAAAAACATTGTGTCTGACCAGGAAATGACAACTACAGCAACCACTGCACCTCCCCTGGACTGCTGTCTCCAGGAGGCGCCATGAAGAGCATGCAGGATAAAAGTCCCCCGATGAGCATGAGCCGTAAACCTGATCTGCGAACACTGATGCCCCCCGCCAACAAGTGCAACAACATACCAACCATTGTAAGCGCTTCCTTCTGATTAGTCTGATTTCTTTCATTTCATGAGTCGAGTTTTGTGCACATGCTCATTTTAGTTTGTGCTTTAACGCTGCCCTCCAGTGTGAGGACTTTGACCTGATGTTGGTAAGTAGTTCTCAGCAGACGTGGTGCTCAACAGAGCAAACACTGGAATACACTTGAGCCCTTATTCTCTGAAATAAGCAAATCTAGATTCAAAAGACAGAAGTTTTTGATGATAAACCGAGCCTGATAACTACATAACGCTGAGTGACGTCTTCCATTTTCTTTGCAGAACCAGAGAATAAATCACTCCCAGACAGCTCAGACCATGTCCACCCCTGCCGTCACTCTCTCTGCCACCACTATGCCCAGTCAGGGGATGGGCGGGTATCCGTCTGCGCTCTCCTCATCTTATGGCACAGGTGATTACAACAGAACCACACTGCTGCTAACCTTCAGAGGTTTCCTCAGGATTGCTCAGGAGGGTTTTCTTCTTCTTCTCCTTCAGAGTTCTCCCTCGGCACCGACCTGTCCTCTCTGTCTGGTTTTGGAGGTTCTGGTCTTGGATCAGTGACGAATTGGCAGCAACAGCAGATACAGATACAGCACTCAGCATTGGGGCACATGGGGTGAGGAGCTGTGTAGATGACCTTCTATATCATCAGCATGTATCAACAGGATGTGGCACGCCTATGAAAATATCAGAAAATGCAGATTCAACAGCTCCCCTCCAGAGTCAGTAGCTCTCTGCAGCCACAAGAGGGCAGTAAATTACAGGCTGGATACAAACAGGGAACGTGAGGTCGTTCACAGGAAACTGTTCAGAAACAGAAGGAGAGAGCTTGCTTTCCTGCTGGCATCAGTGGATGTCACTTTTTAGATTTTTAGCTCATCACTTTTTGGTATTTCAACAACTTCAGAGTATGAAAAAAAATTTTTTTTAACTGTATTTTTGAGAATTACCCTGAAAAACAGATATTTTCAGGGAGCCCAAGTGTTGCATAATCACATTTGTGGATCACATTCACATTTGAATGTGATCCACCTGCATTTTTGCTTCAAATGGAAAATGGCAGCCAGAAAAAGGTTTTACTCCTGGCTCAGGTGGATGAGAATAATAACAACAGGATTAAAACAGGCGTTTTAGTCTTCCTCTAAAGCTCTCTCTAAGTTTTCTTTGCTCTGATGTTAAGAAGCCGTTCTCTTGCTCTGATCTTACAGGAACTTGTGCCAGAACTCAAACCTAAACCTCTCCTCTGGCCATCAGAACGTCCACATCAAGTCTGAGCCGGCCTCCCCTCCCAGAGACCGGATGGTTGGAACAGGACTAGGAGGAGGGATGACCACGGTTGGATACTCCACCACAGGCCGGGGGCCCCACGAACCGGGTCGTTCCCCCGGTGACAGCGCGTCCAGCTGTGGGAGCTCGTATGAAGGCAGCGAGGAGCGAGAGGATCACCATGGGAACGACAGCTTCCTCCTCCTCCGACCTCTGTCCGGTCAGGAGGAGCGCCACAGCCCGTCAGTTAAACGGATGAGGCTATCAGAAGGCTGGGCGACATGATCAGAGCCGCTCTGCAGCCAGAGGGAGGAGTGTTAGTAAAGTTACCGTGTAGTGTTATTATTATTATTGTAATATCATATTCTTCTTGTACTGAGTGGGTGTGCTATATGTGTAATGGTAACATGTACATGGAGGGCGGGGGCTGGTATATGTGGACTGTATTTCCCACATGTACTGTTGGTAGACTTCACACTAATGACTCCTGGAAGTTCAGGACCAGTATTCAGACTTATCAAACAGTCTTTGATCAAAAGTTGGATTTCAGAGCTTCATCTCATCCTGGGAAATTTTTTTATCCCATTAGATTAAAAAAAAAGTGAAATAGAAAAATTAATCATACACAAACGTAGGCGTGCAAAAAGGACAACATAAAACGTGTCCTGAAATGGAAATATTTCACTAAATCTCAAATATATGAAAAATAAAAGCAGTTAGATTAAAATGAAAGATAAGAAATATACAACTTTTGGTTCATAAGACTTAAAATTGTTCCCAGTTCTTTTCCTTCTACAAACACTGCTGGTCCAGGATGTCATTCAAGAGCCAAATGTATTGAAGTGGTTGGAGCGGTTGTTGGTGTACATGTCTTGCTTGTTTTATGTGTGTGTTTGGGGGGGTGGGGGGTGTATAAGTAAGTAATGTGTATGTAAAACGCACAGCTGTGTGTGTGTGCACATGTATGCAAAACCAACAAAAAGGTGAAGGTGAGGAAATCTGGTACTCTGAATAGTGAAGCTACTGTCAATGGAGCATCAGCCCACTGCTGCAGGCTCAACATATTTATGCACATAATCAATCGCGCATGTAAACATAAATGTATGGAAGGTCAAGTGTGGCAAAGAAAACGGGTAGAAGACGGGAGTACGAGTAAGTGCAGGAAGAGAAGGACGGTGGAATCGTGAGCGGGGAGGAATCAGTGTGAGTGAGAGGAAAGTCATCGGCAGCAGGTCGCATAGGAAACAAGTTTCACTTGATGTGAAGATAATTTCAGAGCTGTGTTAGTAAAAGTGAGGATTGCAGCCAGTTTGGACCAGATCCCAAAAAAAATCACTGAAGCAAAGAAACGCTGTGATTGGATGAGTAACTGAACTGTCAGGTGTGACGCCACCGACATCAGCATAAGAGAGCTAAAAGCTGAAACTAAAATATTATAAAATGCATTGAAATCAAAGAACAAAATATTGTAAATGTAGTTAGAAAATCAAAGCACATAGATTCACTGAGTTTCTGTTTAAATGTGAAAACCCTGAAGTGTGTTTCACAGTTTGGTATCCACTTTGTAAAATAAAAACAGACAAACTCGGCCTTTATTTGCTTCCATCGAGCACGTGTGGAATCAGCAGGGAGAGCTCAGGACAGCCTGATGTGAGGAAACATTGTTACTCGTGTCTCTGTGATGAAGCCTGAGGGTTAGCATGTGCTGATAGCTTTAGCAGTCAGAGTGAGGATCCTAAAAGCCATATCCAGTGGGACAAATGATGCTTTGCTGCACAAAGTTTATAGTGTAGTGTTTTTCAAACTTGTTTTCAGTCCTTCCTTGTTATATCAAATTGATATTTTTGGATGTCTGCAGTCCCATGTAATCACAGTGATATAAAAGCAGCAGCAGAATGCGCACACACACCGTTTTCTATTAGATGTTCAGGGAGATTTTACATAAAGCAGAAAAAGGTTGAATTCTTTTGAGCTGGTGTCAGACCCAACACAGCAACAATCTCTGAGCACAAAGCTGCTGTTTTCCACTCCGAGCACCAGCGCTCGGCCGCTGCATCGCCTTACCTCTGTGCTCATCATTTTCAGATATTAGCAGTGGTGGAAGAAGAAGACATTTACTCAATGTCACCTCAATGTTACCTGGTATATTGTCAGTGATTATCTAGTCCAGTGGTTTCAGTCATTTTACAAGCTTTTACTATTTTATGTACAGTCTCAAAAAAGCAATAAAGTAGAATAGTTGAATACATCTTATGCCACCATATTTAGTACAAAATTGACCACATTTCCATCAGGCTCAAAGAACAGGCATCTACACCACCTGGTGTATGTTTCGGTCCACTGCTGTGACGGCAGGTGACGCTCACCTGGAGTACAGCCTGGTTTGCTGCAGTCCAGAAAGGTTAAATCTGTGTTTGTGACTTTTATAAGATCCTGTTCGGATGTAAAAACAGAAGAAACTGTACAGTACTTCATATGAAATGAAAAGTAGGAAAGGGTCTCTTGAAATCATATTAAAGTAAATGTACTCAGTTCCTTTCCACCATTGCATATTCGTGCTGTAACTATGAGTGACTGAGTTGTGCCTTGCATGTCAGCTGGGTCTGACACCAGCCACAGACAGGCTGAAGGACTGCTGAGTGCTTTGTTTTTACTCCTGAAGAGATGGTGGTGGCTGAGGCTTGTTCACATTTGAATATTTTGGTTTTAAAACTGTATATTTGGAGCTCAAACCCTCAGCCGCCGTCTCTGCTGTAAACCGAGCAACTAAATTCACTCATTGGAAATCCCTGTAGCTGTTCTAGTGAGAAAGGGATGAATTCATGTCTGTTAACCAGGGCAGAGCCCACATGTGTTTGCTTCTGCACTCTTTCCCTTCATCAAGCTGGTCTTACTGCACCACACCCGACGTTAGAGCCAGGAGCTCATCCTTGGGCTCCACGTGGAGTCGATTGTGTGCGGGTGGAGGTGAAGCGTTGACGAACCCCAGTGTGAAAACCCCTCTGTAGCTGTTTATGGTTTGATTACTGCCTGTACCTGAAACGCCCTAAACAAATTGTTTCATTTCCCTTTTTTTTTTTTTTTTGGCAACATCAGTGAATGTCCGCTGTACTAGAAATGTACACTTTCTATTCTCCCCTCCCTTAATGCACTAATGCTTCTAATAACTATAAGTTAGATATTCAAAGGGATTGTTAGCGGCATAAGCTGGCCTTTGTCGCCACTTTGGAGACAATGAAACGTAAATTAAGCACACCTCTGTTGTTGCAGATAATGTACAGCAATTCCCTCACTCAGAAATGTGGTAGTATTTGTATTTTGCAGAAAAAATATATATATATAAAAATATACAGGCTCTGTTACTGATGTTTCTGTGTGGTTTGTTGTCGTCTCTGCAGTTTCTCATTATATTTCAATTGAATTCAAGTTTTTTCTTTGGATGGTGTGAATGCAGATGCACTGCCTTAGTTGAACTGAGTATGTGTGGGTGTACACATAAATCATTTTTAAAGAATCGTGTCCATCCATCCATTCACATCCACTTATCCTGTTCAGGGTCGCGGGGGGGCTGGAGCCTATCCAAGCTGACATAGGGCGAGAGGCAGTCCCACCCTGTGTGGTGAATCTGTCTAAATCAATCAGCAGACTCACTATCTGCTGCCACGCCCCCATTTCTCTGTTAGGACACGAGGTTACCCTGAGCTGGATCGTGGACAAAGCTGTGAAATTGTTTAGAGCATAGACTGTACATGAAAGATGGATGTCACCATCGTGAGCCCAACGGCTGGTTCCTGGACTCTTCACTTTGATGCCTGAGTGTTCCTGTTTTGGCCACTCCCTTTCTGTGACCAGAGCTGCATGAGAAGATGTGCTAAACTGTCGGCTAATGCTCACAAGTTGTACAGGCGGAAAACAGAGACAGACCTCTTGGACAGTCTGCACCATTCAGGAAGACATTATTAATCCATCACATGGTTGAGAGGTCCAGTTCAGCGACATGAATTAGTGGCGGTGAGGCCTACATCCCATCAATAAATGGCGTGGCTTTCATACTCACCCAGATCTCAGCCCAGTTTAACGTTGTTATCGTGATTATTATTGTGAAACCACCCAGTTAGGGAATACGTTTGGGAAGAATAATGCTCATCCCTCATGCAGCGTTCCAAAGAATCGGTGAATCATTGTACAGGAGCCGTAAAGCTGCTCTGACAGCATTTGATAACCCAACACTTTACAGTTTCCTGTGTCTTGTCTCTCACAAGTATTTATTCATCCATCATAATTATGTACAGTGGTGTGAAAAAGTGTTTGCCCCCTGCCTCATTTCCTGTTTTTTTGCATGTTTGTCACACTTAAGTGTTTCGGAACATCAAACCAATTTAAACAATAGTCAAGGACAACACAAGTAAACACAAAATGCAAGTTGTAAATGAAGGTGTTTATTAGTAAAGGTGAAAAAAAATCCAAACCATCATGGCCCTGTGTGAAAAAGTGATTGCCCCTTAAACCTAATAACTGGTTGGGCCACCCTTAGCAGCAACAACTGCAACCAAGCGTCTGCGATAACTTGCAATGAGGTTTTTACAGCATTCTGGAGGAATTTTGGCCCACTCATCTTTGCAGAATTGCCCTAATTCAGTTACATTAGAGGGTTTTCGAGCATGAACGGCCTTTTTAAGGTCATACCACAACATCTCAATAGGATTCAGGTCAGGACTTTGGCTAGGCCACTCCAAAGTCTTCATTTTGTTTTTCTTCAGCCATTCAGTGGTGGACTTGCTGGTGTGTTTAGGATCATTGTCCTGCTGCAGAACCCAAGTACGTTTAAGCTTGAGTACATGAATAGATGGTCTGACATTCTCCCTCAGGATCTCTTGGTAGACAGCAGAATTCATAGTTCCATTTATCACAGCAAGTCTTCCAGGTCCTGACGCAGCAAAACAGCCCCAGACCATCACACTACCACCACCATATTTTACTGTTGGTATAATGTTCTTTTTCTGAAATGCAGTGTTCCTTTTACGCCAGATGTAATGGGACACACACCTTCCAAAGAGTTCCACTTTTGTCTCATCGGTCCACAGAATGTTGTCCCAAAAGTCTTGGGGATCATCAAGATGCGTTTTGGAAAAATTAAGACGAGCTTTAATGTTCTTTTTGCTCAGCAGTGGTTTTCTTCTTGGAACTCTGCCATGCAGGCCATTTTTGCTCAGTCTTTTTCTGATGGTGGAGGCATGAACGCTGACCTTAACTGAGGCAAGTGAGGCCTGCAGTTCTTTGGACGTTGTTGTGGGGTCTTTTGTGACCTCTTGGATGAGTCGTCGCTGCGCCCTTGGGGTAATTTTGGGTGGCCGGCCACTCCTGGGAAGGTTCACCACTGTTCCATGTCTTCGCCATTTGTGGATAATGGCTCTCACTGTGGTTCGCTGGATTCCCAAAGCTTTGGAAATGGCTTTATAACCCTTTCCAGACTGATAGATCTCAATTACTTTCTTTCTCAATTGCTCCTGAATTTCTTTGGATCTCGGCATGATGTGTAGCTTTCAAGGATCTTCTGGTGGACCTTACTGTGTCAGGCAGCTCCTATTTAAGTGATGTCTTGATTGGGAACAGGTGTGGCAATAATCAGGCCTAGGTGTGGCTAGGGAAATTTAATTCAGGTGTGAAAAACCACAGTTATAGTATGTTTTAACAAGGGGGGCAATCACTTTTTCACACAGGGCCATGATGGTTTGGATTTTTTTTCACCTTTACTAATAAACACCTTCATTTACAACTTGCATTTTGTGTTTACTTGTGTTGTCCTTGACTATTGTTTAAATTGGTTTGATGTTCCGAAACACTTAAGTGTGACAAACATGCAAAAAAACAGGAAATGAGGCAGGGGGCAAACACTTTTTCACACCACTGTATGTTCATTGCAGAAATGGTAAATGGTTCTTAAACAGCGCTTTCCTACTCTTGTTGAGCACTCAAAGCTCTTTATACAACACATTTGCGTTCACCTATTCACACACAAACAAGCACTGTTTTCTGTTTCAAAGTGCTTTCTATCATTCACACTCAAACGGTTGCATCAGAGAGCAACTTGGGGTCCAGTATCTTCATCTATCCAAGGATACTTTTGCATGCAGACTGGAGCAGCCAGGAATTGAACCACCAACCTTCAGATTAGTAGATGACCTGCTCTACCTCCTCCCCACAAGACCCAGAAGAAAAACACACCGTCAAGACGACACAAACGGCAGATGTAAATCTTAATGATGCTTGCAGCAGAGTAACCACCAGGTGGCAGAAAAGACTGATATCTGTACACAGGTCTTCATTCAAAGGACACCCCCCCATCATTAACATGTTTGAGCCCAGCTTCAGTGTTTTGTTTTTCTTGGTTTCAAAGTTTATTTTTCTAATGATTTCCTTTGAAAGTGTTGAAAGTTTTGAGGTATTTTTAAAAAGGTATATGTATGTTTGTGTGTATAAATATGTGGGTGTGCTTGTTCTAATTTTGAGAGTTCACCAGTGCGTGCATGTACTTATGTATGCATAATTAAGCTTCAGCAGGAATGAGTTGAAGGACAGTATGACTGGAAGCTCTGTCCCTTTGTGTAATGTAAAAAAATAACTTTGGATACTGTGGCTCCTCTGAAAAGGAAAGCTTCAAATCAGAAGTGCCTGACTCCGTGGTATAATTCACAAACGCACAGCTTAAAGCAGATAACCCGAAAGCTGGAGAGGGAATGGCGTCTCACTAACTTAGAAGATGCTCATTTAGCCTGGAAAAAGAGTTTGTTGCTCTATAAAAAAGCCCTCCGTAAAGCTAGGACATCTTACTATTCATCATTAATTGAAGAAAATAAGAACAACCCCAGGTTTGTTTTCAGCACTGTAGCCAGGCTGACAAAGAGTCAGAGCTCTGTAGAGCCGAGTATTCCTTTCACGTTAACTAGTAGTGACTTCATGGATTTCTTTACAAATAACATTTTTGACGTTAGAGAAAAAATTATTCATAACCATCTCAAAGATTATTCTTCATGTTCGGCTGCTTTCAGCACTGCTGGTATTTGTTTAGACTCTTTGGCTCCAGTTGATCTTTCAGAGTTAACTTCAATAGTTACTTCCTCCAAACCAGCAACATGTTTATTAGATCCCATTCCTACTAGACTGTTCAAAGAAGTCTTTCCAATTATTGATGCTTCTATCTTAAAAATGATCAGTCTTTATTAGTTGGCTATGTACCACAGACCTTCAAGGTGGCTGTAATTAAACCTCTGCTTAAAAAGCCATCACTGACCCAGTTGTCTTAGCTAATTATAGGCCAATCTCCAACCTTCCTTTCCTCTCAAAGATTCTTGAAAGAGTAGTTGTAAAACAGCTAACTGATCATCTGCAGAGGAACGGTTTATTTGAAGAGTTTCAGTCAGGTTTCAGAATTCATCACAGTACAGAAACAGCATTAGTGAAGGTTACAAATGATCTTCTTAGAGCCTCTGACAGTGGACTCATCTCTGTTCTTGTCCTGTTGGACCTCAGTGCAGCTTTGATACTGTTGACCATAACATTTTATTACAGAGATTAGAGCATACTATAGGTATTAAAGGTACTGCACTGCAGTGGTTAATTAAGGTTAATTATGGGGTTCCACAGGGTTCTGTGCTAGGACCAATTTTATTTACATTATACATTAAACAAACTGAGATCTTTAAAAAAAAAAAAAAAAAAAACCTTAAGTAGGAAATCAATTGAATTGAATGCACCAACAAGTGTAGCAGTTTAGTTTCCTGTTTTAACAAGAGAACAAAACATCAGCTACAAGACAATCCACAATTATACGCATTAAAGAGTGAAATGCACACAATACTAACTCCTAGTGCATCACTTTGGGGCCCACCCGCAAATGCACAACTGAGATAGTCCAACAGTTCTATACAAAAAGAAAAGAGACATCACCTTCGTTCAAGGTCAGAAAGAAAACGTGAAATATCCAAATATAATACATGGGAGATACCATGAAAAGCAAGGAAAGCGCATGGCGCTCATCCCTTCAGGCCTGCAAGGTCATTCGGCCTTCACCTACACCAACAAGCCTGGAGGTATGGCACAACCACTTAAGTTTTGCATTTTCAAAAACAACATCCATATAAAACATATACAGACACACCTGACCTAGAGCTACATAGAGGCAGATCTCACGACATGGCCCAGTTTACCTCAAAATCACCGCTTGTTCCAAAAGCCTTGAGTGTGGCCTTCTGCTTGTTCTGATGGGGGCAGAGCAGCTGAACTTCCTGTTTCCTGTGGAGTTATTTTTAGTTTTCCTCTCCCTTCAGCAACTGTCTACACAAACCAAAGAAGACTCCCAGGAAAATATCGGCAGACATCTTCGCACCCGGCGACATATATTCATGTACATGACAGTAAGTGATTAAGCACTGAGCTTAGTGATTAATATTTACAAATCAGTTTTTACAGTAAATAATTGTTCTTCAGTGGGTGCTGCACAGAACTGTCTATATTTTATGCATGAAGTTTATTTTATACAATATTGATAAAGATATCTGACAGCTGAGAGAAAAATGAATGATGGGAAGTTTGATGACAGTGATTAAAGAAGACACTATAAATGAGATACGCCCCCAACTACTACACACTTTATCCTCTTTGCACATCAGCAGGCTAATTCTACTGACCATTGTTGACCTTGGCAAAAAAAATTGGATCCTGATGAGTCAAACAAAATCCAGACGTCTGGGATCTAAACTGTTTGACTCTCAGGCTATGTATTCACAATTCATCCAGATTTTAAACTTAAACTTAGCCAGCAGTTTCAAATGTGCTTCAGTGCCGCCTGCTCTGGCCTCGACTTTGCCCGCTGCTGTCTCTATCTTCACGTTTCTAAGAATGGAGTTGCCGATAGCCAGTTTTTAGCAGGATTGTTGCAGAGTGTGGGGGAAATCGTTTGTGGTGTGCCAGCGGCTTCAGTTTCAGACTGAGGTCACCCAGCCGGCCAGATTTCCTGTCTGCTTGGGAGGACCTGTTGGGGGACAGCTAAGTGGGGCTAAGCTACCTTCACCCACACTGACTGCAGGCGTCTGGCTAGTCAAAAGATTGTGGAGCCAAGTGTCCAGTTCAAAAAGCCAGACCTCCATGAAGCCTTGAGCTGAGGCTTGTTGGTGTGTGGTTCTGACTGAGGTCAAAGGGTAATGCACACTCATAGTTTAAAGTCTTCATTCAGTCAAAATGTAGGCCCTCCCCAAAGCATACTCTGCTTTATGAAGTGATTTGAGTTCTTAGACTTACATTTTGTGTTTAATGACTAAGTTACTGATTGTAGACAAAATTTAATGTTTTCCAAAAAACAGTGAAGAGACATGAATTATAATGGTAGCTAAGAGCCCACAAAGCAGTGACATTGCAGTGGACTGATGGATCAAAATTACAGCTGGCCAGTATGAAAGGTTGTTTCCTCACTATGACTGTAGTATTAATGTACTTGTTACTGTACCCTGATGACAAAGGACTATTTCATTTCATGCCATTGTATACAGACTCATATCTATATCAGTACACTTATGCCTGCTTGTGTGGCTTTCAAAGCTCAGCTTTCTCATAAAGTCAGCATCACAGCTTCAGTGGGAACTCTGTCTGCTTGTGTCTGATGTCATATATTTCTGGGCATCCCCAGATGACACAATAAAAGCCAAAGGTTACAGCAGTTTTCACTCTTGAAGCAAAATTAAATCATAGGGAAATAAAATGAGCTACTGTGCACACTAACGCAAGCATCAAAATATGTTAGTCCACGTGGTTACATTTTTTTAAATAAAGCGTTTTTGTGGTGGATCAGAAGCCGATGATCACATCGAGCTCACCCAGCAAACCTGAGCTGTGTTTAGAAGTCATCAAGGACAGCCTGAGGATTGGCCAACAGCCCAGATTCCTGTTAAGCACCTCGCATGAACGTGTGCGTTTGCAGTGTGTTCCTGAGTGCTTGGACTTCTCGGTCTACATGTGCTCCACACATATGAACAGAAAACACCTGAAGTTCCACTTTTATTATTATTAGAAAGGGGCCTGTTCAGAGGCAGTGGACACAAAGTAGCAGAGGGATCCTCCACTGGTTGTTCTTAGATGGACTAAACTATATTTTGACTTCAGATAAATGTATCTACAGATGGTTGTTTACTCTGATCGGAGCATGTTATGGTACTTGGATGGATTTTTCTATGTTTTCTGCACAACTTTGTTCTTTTTTTTCTTTGTCTTTTTTCTGTATTTAGTTTAAAGACAGTGGAAACAAAGTAACAGAAATTTGTGCAAAAAGATTTTGGTTTTTTTCCTTTGGGGCATTTTTTTGTATTTGCCTTATGTTGCACAATTTTGTTTTTGCTGCACACATAGTGTTTTTTTTTTTTTCTTTCTCTTTCAGTAGAATTCAATTTTCTGTATTTGGTTCTGCTATTTGGTTGCTTTTTTTTTTTGGGATTTGCAGTTTGTAGCCGTATATATATATATATATATATATATATATATATATATATATATATATATATATATTTTTTTTTTTTTTTTTTTTTTTTTTTTTTTTTTTTCCAGAAACTGTTGTTAGATGCAAAGCTGATGCAGATTATTTAGTGCTTTGTTTTTCTTAAATTGTCCTGAGCTGTCAGGGCTGCCACACACCGAATGTGCATCTGCTAGACTAATACCTGTGTGCACACCTGAAAATTGTCTTAAAACAAACCTTTTAGTGCCGGACTGATGTGTGACTGCAGCTAAAATTACCTAAAATACTTTGAATACTGTATATTGTTTTAGTCTCAGCAAAGACTCTAATCCACGACAAAAGGCGACATTTCAAGTCAGTTTGATTTACATCAACAGTGACCTCACAGTGCTTTATTACCTACAATAATACAGGTCAGCAGTAAAAGAATCATCTTTCATGGCAATATGATCTCATCCTTTAAACAGTGCAGTGCTATCTGTATGTCTGTCTCCTGGCTCATGCTCTCTGTTGTCTCTGCCTGTGTTTCTTATCCAGTTCAAACCAGTTTCTGTTTATCAGCCGGACAGAAGCAGCCTGTATAGCGGAAGCCAAAACACTATTCATGTGACCTCTCATCATTGTGTGTGTACTGGAGGGTGGGGTTACTTTGTGTGTGTGTGTATCTTGTTTAGTTATGGTTCAAGGTAAAAGTGAACAGAGGCACAGCCCTCATACGCACAGTGTGTTTTTCACAGTAAATGAAGACGTGCTGCAAGAAGAACAGCGCGTCCTGAGCATGCACCAGCTTGAGACTGTCGACTCTTTCCCAAGATGGTCTTTAGTTCTAACTCAGCACTGATAATTGATATGAAGCTGAAGTGTCCAGGGTGTACCCCACCTACCTCCCAGTCACAGCCTGGAGTAAAGCAGGTATCAGTGACACAGATATTACACCAAATCAGATACAGCATGAAAGGAGGAGCTGTGGTGGCTTGAAGATGCCCAGCAACAGTGAGCAAGCTAAAGCTTAAATGTTATGCCTTCGATGAGATCCATCTGATGTGTAGAAGGATGTGGGCTGGCACTGAGATCAGCTCATCTGTGTTTGACTTTCAGCCCTTCCTGAGCTAAGATTAGGCTTGATGCTGTTGGCCATACAGGAGCACCAGTGTGCCAGAACCTCTCCTGGAAAAAAAGAAAACGACAAGCTAAATTTTAGACAGACAACACCGTGCAGTGTAGGTTCCACATGAGGTGTGATGACGGGAGTTAACAGACACAACAACACTCTTGAACCCCCAGGGAATAATGCTCCAAACCAGTTCAGCCTGTACAGAAGCATTCAGCCCTGAACAGTTCATGCACGTGTCAGGTTCAGTCTCAAAGCGCTGCAGAGTGAGAACAGCAGACCAGAACGCAGTATCACAACTATCTGACACTGCAAACTGCTGGAATGAGGCAAGGCATGGAGTCAGGAGCCAACAAGAACTAAATAAAAACTGCTGCATGTGTGAAGATGTCAAAAAATACTTCTCTGAGCCATTCAGAGAAGATTGGCAGGTGAGCTAATTGTCTGCTTGCTGACACTGAGGTAATTAGGGTGAGTGGACACACCTGGGGAAAGCAAGACACAAGTCCATTTACCAAAGTCCTGTAACCCAATTAAAAGATTTCTTTATTTGTTCATAAAAGTCAGTGAGAGTTTCTGAAACACTCGTTATCCTCACTGATTCGTTATGAACCTGTCAGATATCACTTACCTGTAGCACTTTCTCTCTCTCTCCTCCTTATTTCAATTCTAAATCTCCTAATAAAATGACCTCATTGTTAATATCACACTCTTTAAAAGATTAATCAATTTATCGTAAAACAATTCTTCTGCGGATGGTGGTCAAGTGCTTGCTCATAGGGGGCTGAATGTTGGGGTTTTTCTCTGCATCATCGTAAAGTTTTCATGTAGACATGTCTCTGATAATTCAGCCCAATCTAATTTTATTTATAGCACCAGTTCACAACAACAGTGCCCCAAAAGTGCCTGTCAGTCAATTTAGCCCCCAGCGTTAGGCCTTAAAAATCCAAATGAGTAAATTATTTAAAGAACAGGAACAAACTGGAACTTGTTATTAAGGGGGTCAGATGATAGCTCTGTTGTACTAAACTGTTAACACGCTTTGGAAAGTTTTAACATGGAATTCTGTCTGTAGTCGGACTCTAGCGGCCATTCCAGGAAGTATGGAAAATAACTTTAAAGACTGGCTTTTAAAAAGTGAAATTCGGTTTGTGCTAAAAAAGAAAAAAGAAAAAAATGTAGGATTCATCATTCAGAAACAACAATTTCAACATTTTCATGGCAACCTGACCACCAGTGAAATCTTGCTCTGCACAAACAGCTGACAGACGTTATTGGAGTCCTTTGATGAAGCAGCAAAAATGGTCAAAAGGCTATGAGCTGTTTCCTCAGGCTTCCATGAGCTAGCTCACACGTAATAAATCACTCTTTATCCTACACACACACACACACACACACACACACACACACACACATACACACACACACACAGCAGCTGCTGTAGCTTTTCTTTTCTTCCACTCATGTGAATTCTGTGAGCGAGTACATCCATGAGATGTATGGTTATATATGCGTATGTGGTTTCTGAGTGAATGGAACTGAACAGAAAAAGGATTCTCCGACTTTACTACTGACAGCTGTTTCCCCACAGAGTTATGAAACAGCGTAAGTGAAAACAGCCTTACTCAGAGAGCTGGTCTCTGTTTGGCCTGCACGCTGTTTGCCAGTCTGCAGTAGGGAATTAGGTCAGCAGCTCACATGAGCCCTGTCCTACATCTGCTCCAGCACATCTGGTTTGCTCCTTCTTCAGCAGAGTCAGCAGAGCACGCAGTCCAGCAGGCAGCAGGAACAAGTCCCACCATGGTGCAAAGCAAAGGTTTTCACACAGTGGCTCCAACTCCATTTTTTTTATGTTTTACTTTATTAATGTGACACATTTTTCTATTTTCTAACATTACTCAGTGATGAACGCCTGACGGTGCGGGTTTTTTTTCTCCTTAGCAGTGGGAATCTTTTACTCCTGAAACAGAAATATGATACCAGTAAATGTTCATGCTGCCACTGAATTCTTTGTGGTAAAGTTGCACAGCTTCTCCTCCAGCTGGAGGAGTCATGGGGGAAAAGGAGGAAACCAAGCTGTGATGCACTGGTTTTATATTTTTTTGCCTGTTTTCAGTCGGTGTACGTGATTCCAAAATTCATCCATAAACGCCACCATGTTTTTAATGAGCAGAAAGTTATGAAGAGTGTGTGCAAAGGTGGATAAATCGCTTTCTGAACAGGTGATGACACTTCTCAAAAAAAAAAAAAATCAGTGCGACATCAGACAGAAGTATGAAGTTGTTACGCTCTGACTCCAGCACCTGGAGCCAGGTGGAAGGATAGGAGCTAGAACAAATTATTGATTACAAGCAATATGAATGCTTGAAAGCCTCATCATTGCAGAACTGAATCCCAGCAGTGATAGGAATCAGGACAGGACCCCCCCGAGCCTAGACGCTGGAGGTGGTGAAGATTAAGATGGAGGCTTGGATGGAGCACTGAGTGACCTGGGTGAGGGGGACATGGGGAGGAGGCAGGCTGCACGAATGAGTCTGTAAGGGAGAGTGACAGGTAAGCAGTGAGATTCAAGGTGCACAGATTGGAGGCTGATTGGCTTGAAGAAGTGGGGCAGAAAGATGATTGGACTACAGCAGTGATGTCAGCTTTGAGTTTGACAGCGAGTAAAAATGGACATGAAGAATAAAGTTGCAGCTGAACACTCGGGAAAGATTACAGATCCTCCTTATTGAGCTTACGTATAAGCTTCATTTCAGTGTATTCAGATGTGAGCATGCTCAGTGGCAAGCAGCTAAACAAAGTCCTGCCAGGACCATTTTAGGCTGGTTAATGCATCTGAAGCCTATGGTTGTAGAGCTCTGATCCGGGACCACGAGGGCAGCACCAAGAGCAGAGCAGGCACGGCTCACAGTGACCTCAAGAAACAACATGGAAAGAAGCAGCTGAGCTGCAGACTGGTTGCAAAGCAGCTTGCAGAGGGACCTGCAGCTGTAGATATAGGCTGCAGGTCTACAAAGAGCTGCATGAGATTTGTAGGTTATGAGCTGCATATATTCTTCTGTAAACCAGTATTATAGTTTTTGTATTTTTAATTATCCTTACTTTTATTTAGTTTTAAATATATTTTCAGGCTCAGTTTACTTTCAGTTAGTTTCCAGAGTGGCAGTTTATTTTTTATTGTTTTAAAATGTTAAGTTTTTATTAAGTACTCATACAAATGTTTTAGCATCAAAAGTAACTAAAGTGTAAGTATTCATTATTGGATCTGAATTATTGATTCATCACTGTCTATATCACTGTTGGAGATGACTGGAAACGATTATATACTGCTGGCTAGTATTATCTATAATAATACAACATAAATTACCTTAGATTTATATTTTAAAATCTAAAAAATAGATTTTGTAAGTAACTATAAATGTGTAAAATATACTGGAACAAAAATAAAATCTAGACTGGAAGAAATGATACTGTGTGCAAAGGTAACTGAATAAACTCTAAAGAAACTGGTGCCTCCTCATCATCATCATCATCATCATCATCATCGTCTCTGCAGTTTATCTACTCAGTGTGTAATCCTGGGTGTCATGGCAACAGATGAGAAGGGTAATAAATACTGAGAGCCATTTTATTATTTTATAAAATAAATCTTTTATTTTATAAAAAGTTGATCATGACAGCAATAAGATTATGACAATAATATATAATGCACAGAAATGTAATAGACAGCAACAGAGTATATGAAAAACTAGTGCAAAAAAAAAAAAAAATCACAAATACAAAAATATATTGCACTTGGTAATCTGAAATTTTAGGTGGAAGAAGTCATGTTTGGACAACATTCTCAATTTGATATATTCATCTGTAAACATTTATGTTTTATGCTTTGCCATTGTTTGCAAGCACAAAGCTTGTGGAAAACTCCAGAGCGAGAGAAGCTTCAGCTGAGAGCAGAGAGCAGCAGGAGGCTTCGTGGGACTATCTCAGCTGGATGGAGTTGTGCTTTTTCTCTGGACCTGCTCACTTTAAACTGACTGTCCCTCACCCTCTCACACACACACACACACACACACACACACACACACACACACACACACACACACACACACACACACACACGTGACCTCTAAATGATCGAGGTGGTCGTTGATGTGACACATTTCTGCACTTTATCTTCAGTAACGTGTCTGTCTGTTTTTTTTTGTTTTTTTTTTAATCTCAGTGAATTTTTTGCTTTGTTTTATAAAATGAGACGTCTCCACCTGAAGTCCCAACTTTAACCATCTTTAAACTAAAGATAGCTCTTATCCTGCCATTAATGTGTCCATTTAGAGTACAATATTCTATGTATATATACTGTAGCGTATAGGCCTGCGGAAACCTGCAGTATAGAAAACCACTGATAGAAAAACAGTAGTAACGGCATGTGCAAAATTTACTGTGAGGCAGGAGGAGGCTTCTCCTGTCCGCTTGGAGTGATCTTTGTTCTCTGCCTCGTCAGAGTCATACAGTGGTGTCAAACAATGTTCGTTTTTTGCCATGTCTTGAGCACAGGATATGGGGGATCCGGCACGGTTGGATATCCCTGGTCCATCACATCAGTAGTCACCAAATACTCTCTCAGCTGACTTTCCCGGGTCAGGCAGAGTCCAGCCTTATTTGTGGTGATACATAATCTGGTGAGAAGATGGCTATGTGGGCCCGATGGCTGAGAGCAACTGAGTCTTTTTGTGCAGAGGCTTCTGCGATCCTGAGCTCCCCTCAGCGGGACGGACAGGTGTCAGGTCTCCTGACATCCACAGTCCCTTGCACCTCCAACGGGTCAGGGTAAGGATCGACCTACAGGGAGGAAGGGGAAGATAGAGCTTTATGGCTACAGGATCCTCATGGAGTGATAATTATAACACTGAGAAAATACTGGCTGAAGTTCCTCTAAAATAGGTTTGACAGCATCACATGGTGAGAGTCTACCTTTCAACAAATAACTTCAGGCTACAGCAGCTACAGCTTAATCATGCAGCCAGCTTTTAAAGAACAGAGCAGCAGCCGGGCCTGAAAAACACTGAAGTACCAGAACCGGACCTCTTCACTGCTCCGCGCCTTTTGGAGCGTTTTAATGGAATCATCTGACAAGCCATATGTCTAACTGTCCAAGAGGTTTGTGCTTCAGATTTGATGAGTTTATTACTCTTACTAGGCAGTTACTTGTGTCTGTGTATTTTACACAAACAGTTTGTGGTGCTGCAGCTAAATTATGTGGGAAATAGTTCAGTGAGTTTGCTTTGTTCTACTTCATTTTGGATACTTTTGAAAATCATAAATGTGGTTCAGATTAGGGCACACTTAATGGGATATTTTTTAGATTTATTGTTGCACCTTATCTGAATATTTTATATACAAAAGAGTGGGTTTTGTCTATCATTCTATGTCTGTTTACGTTGTTAGTGTGTATTTTATAATCAGACTTTCCTGTAAGAGTAAGACTCTGTGTGTGTGTGTGTGTGTGTGTGTGTGTGTGTGTGTGTGTGTGTGTGTGTGTGTGTGTGTGTGTGTGTGTGTGTGTGTGTGTGCGTGTGTGTGTGTGTGTGTGTAGTACCTCAGAGTACAGTGGCGGAGGCAGATATCTGAACTCTGTGATGTATGTTAGCAGAGATCCGTGGTCCGCTCCCTCCCCGTCAGACCTATCACATCCCTGCAGATAATCCCGCCTGTGAGACTCTGATATTGCCAGATCGCTGTAGCTTGGTGGGGCTGCAATAAACAAACAGGCGTAAGAGATCATCCCGAAGCACACACGCATTAAGAAAGAGACCATACATGCAAGCACCTGTATTTACAGTACATACCCTCAGGTCTCTCTGGCAGGCCCAGCCAGCTCAAAGTGCTGCAGTTGCTGCTGATGCTGGAGGTGCGGGTGGTGCAAGCATGAAGAGGGATGGTCCCTATCACTAACGGCAACGAGAGCGACAAATTCAAACCACCCGGTATGTCCACGTATACCTGCAAGCGGGACGGGAGCGTTTGGAAAAACAAAGAAAAATGAATGTGTGTCAGTGGCAGCAGTTCATACAGACGTGACCCAGATATAAGCTGCCACACTCAAATACAAACATCCATAAGTTTCTTGTTGTCTAGTAACAGTATCACACTAGGGTGTTATGAGAAGGTCACATGTCAACAGCAATTATTAATCATTTTTTTTGCGTTATTGTAAGAAGGTGTTTTTCATTGCATGTGAATGGATTTTAATTATGTTCAAGTCCAACTAATCCACCAAGCAGACTTTCTGTGGAATATGTGGAATATGTGGAATATGGAATTGCATCAGACAAATGTGACCTTGCAAATATTCTGCTCATGTACTCTGAGCCCTTTGTTTTACGCTCCTATCGGTGTCCCTGAATAAAATAAGCAAAGGAAGGGTTGGCTACATTTTTTATGCGACACATGCAGAAACGTCTGGACTCACCACGAGAGCATATTCCACTTTGATGATGGGACAGCCGAGGATGGAGGGGGACACGGGAGGGATTTTGAGCAGTTTTCCCTCCCAGCTCTGGCTCTTCCCTTGCGGCAGAGGATCTCCTCGCACGTTGGACACCAGCTGCTGGATCTCTTTGCCCTTGCCCTTAGCAAAGAAGGTCTGGGTCTGGTAAAGTGCAGCCTTGGGAACCACTACGCGCGATGAGCAGTTTTCCACCTCGGCAAAGATTTGGATCGACTCGCCTTGGAAAAAGGGGAGAAGAAATCAGTCTGTCAGACTGAGAGAGGAAACAACATAAGTGAAATCTCAAAAGCAGAAGAGCAGCAGAGAAGACGACCTGGGGGAATTTGGAATAGGTGTGGCTTACCTGGTGTGTAGCCCTTTCGCTCTATTTTGGCACTGAGGGAGATCGGGCCTGAAGCACAGAACCAGCAGCACAGCGTCTTCTCCTTTGTACCAGCCTGAGGGGCCTGTTCACACACATCATCTCTTAACTGCTGGAAAAGCACGTCGGCCCCAGCCTTTAAAGGAGCAGTCTGACATTTTTACAAAGAGCTGCTTTCAGCAGCAGAACATTTTTAAATATTCCTGTTGCCTTCATATTACTTCGTTATTTAACATTATTCTGCCAGATGATTCAATCTTTATGTGAAAATATACCCTGGAAACCTGTGTCTATACAAATTCTGTTATTTATAATAGCATTATATTTGTGTTTTTATTTGTGTAGATAACTGTAATCTTTCCAGTGTTCGTGTTGAGCTAAGCTGCTGTGCACTGGGAGCCGTATGTCTCTGAACTCGTGCTGTAAAGGGGACGTGCTCACCAGCAGCAGCGGGGTGTTGATGTCGATGTGTTCAAACACAATGAACTCCTTCTTCACTTTGACGGGGAGCAGCCACGGACGGTGCAGTTCAGCTTTCACCCAGTACCTCACATTGCCGTGCTTCCCTTCAAAGGAAGTGGCCAGAGCCCTGACAGAAAAAAAAAAAGACAGGAAGGGAGGGAGATTAAAAAGTGTGGGTGGTCATGGTCACGTTCTCTGTGCAAGTTCAACACCTTTTCCTTCAGATAAAGAACCGGTACAACACGTCCTGATGCTCAGATATCAGGTCAAAGGAAAGATTCAGCTTTTTCTCTTACTGCTACACCTAATTTGTATAGTACATTTATATATTTTATATGAATAGTTAGCGATGTAAATGTATCTGTCTGAGCTTTGAAGCAGTTATTTAGGTCGGTGGAGGAGGCTCAGCTACAGTGAGAAGTTAAAAGCAGGTCAGTAAACAGGTACAGGTGTGTAAGCAAAAGCTTTATCTCATAAATAATCAGTAACTAAACACAAAGAGTAAGGACGTGTGTGTGTGTGTGTGTGTGTGTGTGTGTGTGTGTGTGTGTGTGTGTGTGTGTGTGTGTTTGGTGCATTATTTCTGCTTCTTGGCAGTAAATCTGATACTGTTGGAAAGCCTGTTTATTTCCCTTACACAGAGTCACATTATAAGGAAAATGAATTTGTGGGTTGAGCAGCAGAATCAGCTGTTTGGTACGTTTTTCATGGGCATAACCCACATACTCACCTCTGCTGCTCAACCCACAAATGCCTTTTCCTTTTAATGTGACTCCATGTAAGGGAAATAAACAGGCTTTCCAACGGTATCATATTTACTGCCAGGAAGCAGAAACACATGTTTCCTTCCTGTTTGTCTTTAGTCTGTGTTATTCTGTCTGTATACTGATGCTGCACCTTACAGCGTTATTCATTTAGTCATACAAACGCTACGTCCTTATTATGTTCATTTATTTTCCCACAAACACTAATTACATATTCACAATGTCAGCAGTGGGTCCAGTGTTTATTCTGTGAGTGAAAAACTTCATGTTTCATTAAAGAACTGAGTGAAGAGGATTTATTGTCCAGATTGAGTCTTTTTTTTTTCAGAAATATTGTTCTGATTGGTGTTTTTGTTACTTTTCAAATCAGTGGATAGATTTTCCATCACGAAGATGAATTAATGCGTCTGTTTTTTGTTTGTGTGTTTGTTTTGTTTTCTGAGACACGTGTTGCAAAATTCCATATAAGAGCTTACAATAAATATGTTAGCTAATGGATACCACCATGGCACTTTTTTATATTACAACAAAATACATGTTTGCTTACAAATAATCTCTTCCCCACTATGGAAGCACTGATTTGCTGTTCTAGTAAATCACAGAGCTAAATGTAAATTTTGGATGTTATGGGAGTGAAGGAGCAGCTTTTCTGAGGTGCGTCATGTATTCATTTGTTTCGTCACTGGAGAGCAGACGTCAGCTATCCTCGTGTCTGTATACATGTGGTCTTATTGAGCAGCCAGATTTTTTTTCAAATTATTCTTTTTTTTATTTTGATTTTTCACAAAAAATGACATAAATTTGCTATAAAAAAATTAAAAATCAGGTGATTTGCTGTTTAAATACAGCTGTTTGAGACGTTTGTAATGGAAATGTTTGTTGGTGGAGAAACAGCAACTTGTAGTTCTCTGAAATATGACGAGTGCACAGCTAAAGACTGTTGTACTGTAACAGGACAGAAGGTCCAAGTGTAAAACCTGAGCTGCAGTGAAAAGAAAGTGAAACGCAGCACAATGACTGAGTTCTCGTGTAGATGTACTCACATCTGAGGCAGGCTGAAGCTGAACGCAAACTCGTGTAAGCCTGAGTGCAGCACAGTCAGGCCCTCCTCGGGACAGTCCTCATCTGAAAGACAAAGACGCGCTCCTGAATACACCTGCACCTAACCTCCACCCTTCCAGCACAAACTGTGGGTGCATAATGTCACGTAGTCTTATTACACAATGAACTCCACTTCACCTCAGAGGGATTATTAACACACACACACACACACACACAGACAGTCATTTGATCAAGAGGGGTGAAAGTGTGAGGGATAAATCCGACAGTCAGAGGTGGAAAAACGGTAAAGCAGCTTCTCTGTCATGAAACTGTTTCCAGCCTCTGAAACAAGCGCTCCCTGCTTGTCTCCGCTCTGCAGCACAGTGAGTCTAATATCTTTGGCTAAAGATGCCACCCTGGAGCTTGTTCGGGTTTTTCTGTTAGCTGCTCTTTCTCCCCCGGGAGAAAATTCATTCGGGGAAACTTGTTCCGCTGCGTCAGCATTTTCTATGAAAACGCTGTATTATAAAGTCAGTATTTCTCGCCATGTTCTTTCCCCTGAAAACTACAAGAAAGCGCAGCAGCGAGCGCACTTCCTCATTTCTTCTCTTCTTGTTTGTGTGTTCAGTGTGTGTGTGTGTGTAAATGTCTCCAGGCGGCTCCGCTGAACTTCAGCTTCCTGCCGCCGCAGCTCGGTTTCATCCTCCATGTTTGTGTCTGTGTTCGGCGTGAGAACTGTCATCAACGTGTGTGTGTGTGTGTGTGTGTGCGTGTCCGTGCGCGTGTGAACGTGCGCCCCCGTCAAGTCACCGGCAACACAGAGCAAGCAGGAGTAGACCGGTATGAACCAGACTGAGCAGCTTCCTTCAGCTGGAAACTCCAACGCATGTATTACAAGTCGGTCTCCCATTGGAGGACGACGTGACTTTAATTTGCAAGACTCGCTCTGATTGGTTCAGCCCCGGCAAGCCCCTGCCCACAATTAGCCCAGCCATGTGGTGTGTGGCACGAAGGGGGAGAAGCTGGGGGTGCGGGACGGGGGGCACAGAGCGGAAGGGTGTTGTAGCCACAGTGACAGCAAACTCCAGGTAGCTGCAGCTCTCACGCACCCAAACCCCCACAGAACCACGCAGGAACAAACAGCCTCTACATCCGTGCGTTAGACACCTCCAGTTCCCACTCAGCATCATGTTTTCATCTTTCTTTTCTTTACGCACAGCTTCAGTCTATAGATGCAGAAGCTCTTTCTGTCAGATCACACAGAGGGAGTTAAAGGGTCAGAAGCTTTATTACCTTCAAGCGCTGAAATAATACTTAAAGTGCTTTTACAACGCAACAATGGTGCTATGTCTCTAGAGGCAGCTTCTTAAACGTGTTTGCTGCTTTGCAGGTTCAGATCATGCAGCTGAACATCTCTTGGTTCAGCTGATGTAAACCGTCACAGCCTGAACAGACAATAAAACTGTCTTTTTTAAAGGCAGCGTGTGGAAGGTCTGACAGCAATAAGATTACTTTCATTATCAGTTGGTCTGCCTAAACCTGACTATATCCAGTCACTGTCATATTTAACAAGGATAAAAAAATTAATGAAATGATCAATCAGCTGCTAAAACAGGCAGTTTCCTGTTTGTTGACTAATCAGTTAATCAATTACTTGCTTTGTTTAAAAAAATACTGGCTGGCCTATAGAAATATATAAATATACACTCTATAACTACAATTACTAATAAGTTAATCAGTTTGTGAAATGTTTTTAATGGCTGAATAATCCTTTACAGCAGTTTAAAAAGCCAAACGTCTGATTCTTTGAGCACTTGTTGCTGATCTTGCAAACCTGAGATTCCTTTGTAGTCTAAAGATTCAGCAGCTAATTCTGAAGCTGTTAAATCCCAGTGCAGTCCCACATCGTCTCATTGACCTTTGACCTGTCAGCCATCCTTGAAGAAACAAACACTGCACACAAAAAAAGCTCTGTGCACAGACAGTCGGCACGATTTCAGGCTTCGTTCTTTGTCATCTGACCTCTAATAACACTTTATACTTGCTGGTTTAACCTATATGCTACACACACACACACACACACACACACACACACACACACACACACACACACACACACACAGGGAAGCTTTTATTTAAATCATGTTTCCCTCCAACGGTCTCTTCACTCATTTGCATCAAGTTTAAAAGATACAACAACACAGGTATGGGAAGTGTTGGGAGGCAGCAGCTGATTTTACATTACAACACACACACACACACACACACACACACACACACACACACACACACACACACACACACACACACACACACACACACACACACTGAGAGCCAGCCTGCTCCTCCCTCCCCCTCCCTCTCGCGCTGGCAGTTTCTGAACAGGTTTGAACCGCTTCTAACAAAGGGAGTTGCCTGCTAGCCTAGTTGAGGATGTCATCAGTAAAAATGTCCATTTTCCTTCATTTAGGCGAAAATGTTTCTCTGAAAATGAAGCGTCATCGACCGCTTTCGATTTTCCTCTTTTTCACGAAGTCTTTCATGCGAAGATTCCAACTTTTCCCCCTCACTGTGATGTCAACATCCAGACGCATAAAAAACAACCCCCCAATCCCTGCTGCTCACGCGCCTTCGTGTGCGCGTGTGAAATGTTTTACTTTACTTTAATAAGTCGAAGAATAATAATTTGAAGTGCGGATAGACCGCATCTGCGATCAGCTGTTGCATCAGTACCACTGCGCCGGGCTCTGACATCACTGCGCCCTCTGTGCCTCTAAAGTTTTGTAACGAGCCTGTCAAAAGTTTGCAGTGATCAGCTGCGCCGCTGATCCTGTCTCACACAAACAGCATCAAGAAGAAGAAGCTGGGGCGCCTCCTTACCTCTCTCCTCTCCTATCAAGGTGTCGCAGTGGTGTAAGTATTCCACCTCCTCGGTGTAGTTCTGAGTGTAAGCCGTGTTTGCTCCGGCGTTTCTCGACTCTGTCCACCGGACCTTGGCGACTCCTCTCGCGGTTATGTCCAGCCTCTTGACCCGCACATCCCCGGTGACCTCCACAACAACCCTCCCTGACACCAGGTCTCCACCGGAGAACACGGGCAGGTTGTTCTCATTCAGACTGTCAAAGTAGATCGCCAAGGCCCTCACTTTGCCCAGCACCATGATGGCAATGAATTAATGAGAAAACAAAATGAGGGGAGAAGTCTTTACAGAGAAGAAGTTGTGAGTAGAGCCGTACGGCACAAATTCATGCGCCTCGCTCCGGGTGCCCAGCGCAGAGCCGGGTCTGCGGCTGTCAGTGATGGCTCATCTGGTAGCTGATGGTCCGCAGCAGCTCTGCGTTCTCCTCCTCCGAATGAGCCTGTGCTTCTCTCCTCGGTCTTTGCTGCCGTCTGTCTCCGCCGCTGCGCTCTTAAAGCTTCCGTGCGCACAAATAACCCCACTGAGCATGTGCGCACGAACCGGCCAGCCTGCTCACACAGAAAGGAGCTGAAGCTCAGCCTCCACTGCTGACATAATCTAAGACACACAAGTCACCTCTCCACAAAACAAGAGTTTAAAATGTGTTTAATCATTTTATAAAGATGACGCCGGTTTGTGGAAACAAATATATGCAGCCCGAGGGGGAATACAGGCAATGTGTATAACAGGCAATCTAATAAACAATTTTAAAGAGTAAAAAAGATTTTTAAAGAATAAATGTTTCCTTTTTTTTTTAAATTAATGTGCAGTATGAAAGGATTCACTGATTATTAGATTGTTGTAATGGGACTCAAAAGCCACAGCGTTACTTTGTATCATCACTACAATATGATTTATTTCTTTATTTTATCAGCTGCATGGACATTGTACTGTAAGCAGCTCTGGGTGGCTGTCTTTTAGCTACAGTTTTGGAGAGATGCCTTTTATGGCAGTGTGTGTTCTTAAGTAACTAACACACAGGAAGCACAAGCCTGCATCATCTCAGCCCTGAAGTACTGGGAGGCCGTTTTCATAAAGATGACTAATACTAAGTATTCAAACCTGCTGTAAAATAATCTGCTTTTGTTGAACATAAGAACATTAGACCAAAAAAAGTTCACTAACTTGTGCACTTCATATAGCTTCATATACAAAAATATTAGTCAGTTTGGTTCAATCAGGGGACTGTTTCTCTCACACTGAAACACTAAAATAAACCAGCTGAAAAATGAAGAATCAGCAGGTTGATCTGAATTCTGCATAGATGTCAAACATGCATCAGATGCAGCTGCCTCATAACAGCATGGTGCAACTGAGTACTATAACTCAACACTTTTTAGTGCATTTCACTGTATGTCATTGGATTATTTAACATTACAAATTTAAATAGCCTGTTTCCATGCAGAAAATATTACCTTCAGTCATTTTTTTGCAATACATACTCTCAACTTTCTGCTATGTTCCCTGGACATATGGCCACATATCCATATGTTCTAAACACAAACCAAACATTAAAAACACTGAAATGAAAAGAAAAAACTAAATCGAGAACTTGAAAAATACCTTAAAAATGAAAAAGATGCTGCAAGGTGGCAACGAAACATTGTTTTATCAACATGTATGATAATCATTTTCAGCTAAGTGATAGTTTGATGTATACAATATTAGAAAACAGCTAAGAAAAATATTACCAGAAACCCAGAGAAACATGCAGGCCTGCTGAACAGAAAGCTTGTATAAAGCAAACTTTTACACAGTTTGCTGCTTCAGTGTTTTTGGAGCTCTGTCAGATGTTTCTGTGGTTACTGAAGTATAATTAGAAGCGTTTCAGAAGTTTCAAAGGTTTTCATTGACAATCACATATCTGCAGTTCGCCCTGGCATGCTGTCAATCAACTTCTGGGTAACCACAAGTTCTCAGTGCGATGAAGGTCTGGGGAGTTTTCACTCAGTTATCACTTAAATCAATGGTCCCCAACCTTTTTTGATCCACGGACTTGTTTAGCATTAGACAATATTTCCACGGACTGGCCTTTAAGGTGTGGCAGATAAATAAGTGAAAATCAACGATACCGCTGTAATCAAAAGTGTGATATTTTCACACAATAAATGTGAATCCACTGTATATTTGTATGCAGCAGCGTCCTCCTAACATCGCGCCACAGCATGAATAATAGTGGTGGGCGGATCGATCCAAATATTGATAATATCAATTACAACGTTGGTAATGATATTGATCAATACCAGAGTAATGAGATCGATACTTTAGCTTCAGTTTCTCTCCTGTATACAGCTTTCATCAAAGATGCGAGCTGTCTGTTTAAGTGCCGCTCCTGTCACAGCACAGAGCAGGCACACTTTGCACCTCCCCTCCCAGCAGTGTTTTGACATTATACAATCACGTGACAGGTAACATATTTTACTTGGGAAAAAAATATAAGAATATAAAAATATAAGACAATTTGGCCCTTTAAGTTACTTTTTTGACATTTCGCTTTCCCCTCCAATTAAGTGGAGTTAGCAAAATGTCAAAAACTAACTTAAAGGACTAAATTCTCTTATATTTTTGACATTAAATCGCAGGTAAGGGGGCGGGGCCTGAAGCATAAATATTTTATAACATTGTGGAGTGATAATTTTGTACAGCTTGTTTATTTAAGAAAAAATCCAGAAAATTAGTGAATGAAGGGATATTATTTATTACATTTTTGTATTATACTTTCTGAACAATCTACCTGAAAAAAGTTTTAATTTGTTCTTGTGTGATGATTTTTTACACTTTATTTAAGAAAAAAATCCAGACATCACAACGTATGAACAAAATTGTTTTGTTACTGTTCTGATGTTTCAGAACAAAAACTTTTATTTTGATAAAGTATTTTCTATTTACCTATAAACGTTGCCCAATTCTATCCTGGGATTTAACTAATTAATGATCCAAAGGGAAAAAAAAAAATCACAAAATACTTATAACTTCATGAAAATTCTTCATAATTATTAAAACGTATCGGTATTGGTATTGGTATCAGTATCAGCGATACTGGCCCTGTATTTACTTGGTATCAGATTGATACCAAGTCTTGCAGTATTGTCAATGTCAATGTCAATGTCAAATTTATTTATATAGCACATTTAAAAACCAGAATGGACCAAAGTGCTTCACAGGCAATACATAAAATACAAAACATCAACACACAAACAAAAATCCAGACAAAAATATAATAACTAAATAGATACAAAATGTCAAGATTTGCTCGAATTAAAAGCCAGACCATAAAAATGCATCTTTAGCAAAGATTTAAATGTAGCAATAGTTCGAGCTGATCTAATATGAGATGGCAAGGCATTCCAGAGACTCGGCGCCACAACTGAAAAAGCTCGATCACCTCTGTTTTTAAGTCTAGACCTTGGAATTTTTAGGATCATCTGATTAGCAGACCTTAATGTTCTGACAGGAGTATGAACATGAATAAGATCAGACAAGTACAGAGGTGCCTGCCCAGATAAAATCTTAAAAACAATCAATAAAATCTTAAAATTAATTCTAAAATGAACAGGAAGCCAATGAATTGAGGCTAAAATCGGAGTAATATGCTCACACTTTCTGGTCCCTGTTAAAAGTCGAGCAGCAGCATTCTGAACCATTTGGAGCCGACGAAGAGATGACTGAGATAAACCTACATATAAAGAGTTACAATAGTCCAGTCTAGACATGATAAAAACGTGTATGACTCTTTCAAAATCCTTATAAGAAAGATAGGGCTTTACTTTGGCCAACAATCTCAGTTGGAAAAAACTAGTCTTCACCACAGAACTAATTTGTTTGTCAAAGTTAAGGGAGCCATCAATGATCACACCAAGATTTTTGACAGATTGATGGATGTATGACCCTAAGTGTCCAAGAGAGGCAACAGAGGTCCTCAACTGGTCAGCACAATCGAACAACAGAATCTCGGTTTTGCTTTCATTAAGATGCAGAGAATTCATGTTTAGCCAATTTTTCAGGTCAGAAAGACAGTTCAACAAAATCTGCAATGAATTTGGAGCATTAGATTTCATTGGAAAATAGATCTGAATGTCATCAGCAAAACAATGAAAAGACAAGTTATATTTCCTAAAAATTGACCCCAGGGGTAGGATATATAAAGAAAACAGTAATGGGCCCAAGATAGATCCTTGAGGCACACCACAGGAAAGACAGGCTACAGAAGAAGAATATTCACCCATACTGACAGAAAAACTTCTGTTAGTCAGATAGGATTTAAACCAATCAAGTGCTGAGCCTCTAATACCCACACACTGTTCAAGGCGAGACAGAAGAATCGGATGGTTGACAGTATCAAAAGCTGCTGTTAGATCTAAAAGGATTAATATAGCAGGGCTTCCTGAATATTGCACACCACAACATGAATAACATCCTCTCTGCGCACAATGCTCTGGTCGCCATGGTAACATTTAAACAAAACCTTCAAAATAAGATACACAAATACAGTAGAAATCGCCTCAGTCGGATTCAAATGGCCCATGGAATTTCATAAGTGTAAGTTGGATAAAATCCGATTCTTCAAAATATCCGACAGTTTGGGGTCTAATATCGAATTTCGCTACAATTTCTTCTGCTTCATCTCTGGATTTGCTTCTGCAAATTTTATAATCTCATACTTTTGCTCATAAGTGCAAGTTTGTAGCTTACACTTGCCTCTTGCGCTTGCCATGAACTGATGAACTGATATAGACACTAAAGCGTCTCCAGTGTCTCTCCAGTCTTGGTGTGTGTAGTTGTGCATGACCGAGCCGATGCATGGCAGTGGGTGGACGGGAGCTGAGGAGGGCTTTAGCACCACTGTTAATTTTGACAGCAAATTTTGATTTAGTTTTAGTCGTAGTCTTTTGACGAAAATGTAATTTAGTTTTAGTCATAATTCAGTCATCTGAATAGTTTTAGTCTATTTTTAGTTGATGAAATTATCGTAAGACTATAGTCGACTAAATCTACAGTCGATTTACTCGACTAAAATATAAAGGGTGTAAAATGTAAATGCTTTTTCTTCAGTTCCCTTGAATTAGTCATTATACACACTTACATAAAATTAAACATTTTAAAAAGTTATGCAATATTATTAATAATATTAACATTAGCGTTTCACCTGCTTCCCACACACCTGTTCATCAGGAAGATGAGACAAAAGACGCACTGTGGAAGAGAGTCAGAGATTAATAAAAATGATTATGATTTTAAGCACCACCCTCCTTTTAAAGCACCCAGTCTGCTATTCTAGCTCAATCAGTGTGACAGTGATCTCCAGCTTTGTCCTAATACCAGCGTTTTACAGCAGGACGCTCTGAAAGGTACAGGGCAGTGTTCAGGACTAAGATTAGGAAAGGCTAATTCACCGCGGTGTGGAGATTTTCTCTAAACACAAACTGGGAAAAACACTTTACCCTGCATGACATTAAAATGCTGACCTTTGCATGGAGATCTGGGTGACTGGTTTGCAGATGTCATTTAAGATTTGTCGTGTTTTTACCCGAGATAGTCGCCCCACATGGTTTACACATGTTTTGTTTGTCACAACGTCAAAGGACAAATGTGTCCATACATCAGCTCTTCTCTTTCTCCCTGCTGACATTGGTTTCATAACTTAGTTCTATCGGAAGTAACGACCAATCACAGGCTAGTTTGTCCTTCCCGGGTTTAGAGCAAATTTGTGCAACTGTGCGTTTGATCGGATGTTTTCCTAACTTGTCCCGCCCTGTCACAAAATTAAATAAGTTCTGATTGGATTTTGTCCCAAGCTTTTTCATCTCATTTTCATTTGTTGACGAAAGTGTCAATTAATTTCATCATCGTTTTTATCATTTTAGGTGGTTTTTATTTAGTTATCATCTCATTATTGTCATGAAAAAAAGGTTCGTCGATGAAAACTATGACGAAAATATTTCGTCAACGAAATTAACACTGTTTAGCGCTAAACTCATCTGACTTATGGATCACATTTAATTGGAAATGTATTACAATGGGAACAGATCTTTCATTTGTGGTTGGCAAAAATCTGGCTGATGTAGGGGATGATTTTATTGGAATTAACGTCAGGAAAAATCAGGACCTGCGGAAGTCATCCGACTGGAGCAAAAATCTGATTTGTGTGACTTCGACTCAGACGATTTTTACTGTATGAAGCGCAAGAAAAATGCACGTCACCATAACACAGAATCAGTGTGAGCCCTGGGCTTCTCTGCAATAATGATGTGCGGCTTGATACTGAAATATCGATACTTCCGATACCAGACCTTTATTCCTTAAAATCGATTCTCAAATCCAAGTATCAATACTTTCAATAAGTCAGTCATTTGAGATAATGTATCTTAACAAGAATACATTAGAAAGTAACTAAATTATTGAGATCTTGCCTAAATGAGACGAGGTTGATGGGAACTACTTTTTCTTCCACCTGGTAAGTGTGTAAGGATGTAATTACTAAGCGCAGCATGCTGCTGCTGCTCACTGACTCACTTGAACATCGACGCAATGGCAAAACGTAAAAGAAGTCACGCGTGGAGCTATTTCAGCTGCACAAATAGCGAAGACGCTATCTGTGATGTCTGTGGGAAATGAGTAATAAATGAGGCTGCTACCTCAGTGTTATTCCAAGTTTAAAATAGATAAATCAGTGAAGATTTGAATTTCACCAGTTTTTTTTAGATTTACCAGACACATTAGGCGTTTCTACACAAAGTATCGGTATCAGATCATATCGGATTGGTATCGCCGATACCAGCTTGAATTTTACTCAGTATTGGATCAGAAAGGAAATCTGTGGTATCGAACATCACTACTCTGCAACTCATTTTTGCTAGCTTGTGGGTTTGATTTTAGCGGTGACGTATCACGGGACTGAGACAAGCATCTTGACGCGGTCAAGAGGGATTCACAGACAGATGTAGCGGAGAGAATCCGCCCATTTTTCAAAATAAAACATCGTTGAGCTTCAGATAATAAGTAAAACTGAAATAATGAAATAATAATATTCTTTTAGTGCAGCCCGGTGCCACATGACCCACGGACCGGTACCGGTCTAGGGCCCCGGTGTTGGGGACCTCTGACTTAAAGGATCCTTAGAAGAGGCTTCTTTGCTGCCCTTCGTGACACCAGGCCATCCTCCAAAAGTCTTCACCTCTCTGCACACCTGCTGCTGTTCCTGTTGCCGTGAAACATTTTTAATGGCTGAATAATCCTTTACAGCAGTTTAAAAAGCCAAACGTCTGATTCTTTGAGCACTTGTTGCTGTTCTTGCAAACCTGTGATTCCTTTGTAGTCTACAGATTCAGCAGCTGATTCTGAAAGTGATGTAACAGTGAAACTGTTAAATCCCAGTACAGTCTCACATCATGTCTCATTGACCTTTGACCTGTCAGTCATCCTTGAAGAAACAAACACTGCAGGCAAAAAAAGCTCTGTGCACAGACAGTCGGCACGATTTCAGGCCTTGACATTCTTCATCGTCCCGCCTCTAATAGGACTTTATACTTGCTGGTTTGACCTACATGCTGCACACACACACACACACACACACACACACACACACACACACACACACACACACACACACACACACACACACGCACACTAACACACACTGAGAGCCAGCCTGCTCCTCCCTCCCCCTCCCTCTCACGCTGGCAGCTTCTGAACAGGTTTGAACCGCTTCTAACAAAGGGAGTTGCCTGCTCGCCCAGTTGAGGATGTCATCAGTAAAAATGTCCATTTTCCTTCATTTAGGCAAAAATGTTTCTCTGAAAATGAAGCGTCATCGACTTTCAAACGAAGATTCCAACTTTCCCCCTCACTGTGATGTCAACACCCAGACGTATACCCACCCATTCCTGCTGCTCACGCGCCTTCGTGTTAACGTGTTACTTACTGCTGCCATTCCTGAGGAAGCTCTACACTGGTGGTGCCCCGATCCCGCAGCTGAATCACCTTTAGGAGATGGTGCTGGCGCTTGCTGGACTTTCTTGGGCACTCTGAAGCCCTCTTCACAACTGAACCTCTCCTTGAGGTAGTTGATGATCTGATAAATGGTTGATTTAGGTGCAGTGAAGCCCTTTTATGCAAAGCAGTGATGACTGCATGTGTTTCTTTGCAGGTAACCATGGTAAAAAGAAGAAAAATAATGATTCACTTCAGTTTTATTTATAAAGCGCCAAATCACAACAGTCGCCTCAAGGTGCTTTATATTTTAAGGTAAAGACCCTACAATAATTACAGAGAAAACCCAACAGTCAAAACGACCACCTATGAGTGAGCACTTGGTGACAGGAAGAAACCTCCAGCAGAACCAGGCTCAGGGAGGGGCAGTCATCTGCTGTGACCGGTTGGGGCTGAGGGGAGGGACATGAGACAAAAGACGCACTGTGGAAGAGAGTCAGAGATTAATAAAACTGATTATGATTTTAAACACCACTCTCCTTTCAAAGCACCATTCTGGTATTCTAACCCAATCAGTGTGACAGTGATCTCCAGCTTTGTCCTCATCAAACCTCTCACCTGTGTTAATGAGAGGATCATTGAATGTTGTCAGCAGGCCCTTTTGTGGCAGGGCTGAGAGGCAGTGGAAATCATTTTTGGTGGGCGATTAAGTTCATTTTCATGGCAAAGAGGAACTTTGCAATTAACTGCAATTCAGAAGTACCTGCAGACTGCCATTATAAACTCTGTGAAACCCAGAACTTGAAACCTTTGGCCATGAATGTAGAAACAATAACTTGAAGTAATTCTCTTCTTTTCTGGCCGACTCCTTTTTACAGCGTTGCTTGGGCACAGCCCTCTCAGGCTGTGTGAATAATTCACATCGCTTTGACGCTGACAGTCGGAAGCTACTGGGCATTGTAGGCTCTGGTTGCCTAGGTAACACTAATTTATTTACTACCAGGTCATATGTCAATCAGCAGTTTCCTGCACTCTCATTGATAATCACTTCAATTGCTCGCCTCATAACTGAAGACCTGCTCACTTCATGTCTCCAGGATTTAGTTGCTTGAAGTTGCAGAATATCATTCACTTTCTATGGTCTCTACTCGCTACATCACTGAGAATTGCCTCCAGTGTGGACGCAGCTTCAAGGTTCGTGGTAATCTGCTGAGTTTGGTTTCCTCCAAACGTGCTGCTGTGCATTCTGGACCAACATCTCCACTTTGGTCTCGTCGGTCCGAAGGACTTTGTTGCAGAAGTCTTGTTGGTTTGTTCAGATGCAGCTCTGCAAAGCTAAGCTGTGCTCCCATGTTCTGCTCTTAGAGAAGCTCCAGAGCAGCAAACCGCCAAAACCTCTGCTTTTATAGAGATCCTCACACTGCTGCTTGAGTAGCATCACCTGGCTGCTACTCATCTCCTTGATTTCTATGGAAACAGTGAGGGTGTCCTTAGGATTTCTTACTGTTTTACTTAGCATAAACCTTAGATTTACAGAACAGAAATATTACAAAGCACGCTCTAAAGCCTCTAAGATACTTCCCTAGAGACTACAAAAACAACAATCAAAACACACAGTTCATAAAATCAAAGATCCTACCTCCAAAAAGACTGCATATCAATTAAAAGGAATACAACAGGAATCTGAGAACTTTTACCAAACTTTATCCACACAGTCTGAGCCCATCAAAGTGGAAGGATTTCTTAGTAAGTGAGACCTGCCCTCTCTTGGGAAATTGCACAATGATAAATTAACAAAAGAAATATCAGCTGATGAATTTAACAGGGCTATGTCCTCTTTAAAATCTCCTAAATTGCCAGGGACTGGCAGATTCCCAGGAGAGCGGTATACGTCACTGAGGGAAGAACTGGTACCATAATTGAAAAAGAGTTTTAATTACCCTTCAAAATAGGTACTCCTTCCCCAACCTTGGAGAGCGACATTCATTTAGGTCAGGGGTGGCCAACGCCAGGCCTCGAGAGCCAGGCTAACACAGAGAGGCAGACAACCATTCACACCTATGGGCAATTTAGAATCACCAGGTAACCCCACTAACTGCATGTCTGTGGGAGGAAATTGGAGTACACACACACACAGGGAAAACATTCAAACTCCACACAGAAAGGCCACACAGTGGATTCAAACCCAGGACCTTCTTGGTGTGAGGCAACAGTGCTAACCACCTCACCACCATGCTGCCCTGGCTCCTTATAAATTTATGGAAAAATCTGGTTTCCACAAGAAACTAGCCTCGAGGCAACTGTTGCTGTGATTTGGTGCCCTATGAATAGAATCGAATAGAAAAGAATAGAACCAGTCAAAGGTTTGGACACACTGGTACTGTATATCTGACCTATGGCCAGAGTTAAGGTTAATGGAGTCCTGTCCAGGGGTGTTCAATTCATTTATTGAGCCACTTGTTAAATGTCATAATCCAAGGTCAAGATCTCAATGGTATCACAATAAGGGGAACATGAAATATGTCTTCACACAGACAGCATCTAAATAATCTGGGATCAGGAGTTCCAAGATTAATAAACTTATTAAAGATGCAGGACACGCTCTTAATATTGATGTCTAAATGTACCCAAGAAATAAATATCAGTTCACTTGAGATTCCACTTCTACTCTGTATTTGGGTGTGAAATTAACAAAGGTCATATTTATATCACAGTTATATCTTGAAAATTGCACACAACAACAAACAGATGAGATGATCTTGATCCTGCCATTAGATCTGAGCAGTAGAGTAATGCTGGTAAAATATCTTGCCCAGTTTTTGCCTCTCCACATCCCTGTAGACAGTTCAGAGGATGAGACAAGGTGATGTTAAACCTGCTGCACATGATAGAAGGTTATTCAGTGATGGAGGTGAGGAGAGGCGGCACTGTGTGTGCTGGTGGATCACCAAGAATTTATAGAAATCACCTCTGATGACTGGATAACTATAATAAATCCTCAAATAACTACTGCAGCCTCACATAGTACATGGAGGAATTATAGTGCTTTTCTACTCTGAGCACTAAGTGCTTTATGCTACATGCTTCATTCACAACTCAAACGCTGGCAGGGGTTCGATCATCGTTTGGCTAACCGCTCTCGTGTATTCTGGGGCCGTCCCACAGCGGTTTGATTCATAGTTCGGTGAGGGAGGTTCTGTGCCACAATACTGAATTTACATGTCTGACCTTCTACCTGGAAAATCTTTACATAAATTGACCTAAATGTGACAGATATGTATTATACGTCTCTATGGAGGCAACTTAGGCTGTAACGTTGCCTTGGCTAAGGTACCCTTAGAGTTGATTTAAGCCTGATCTGTGATGCCCTGTAATCATATATTTTTATGAGTCTGTCATCCTGTCACTGATGTTGACAGGCAGTCAGTGAATGGCACAGTTAGCTCAAAGATGGCTGAAACTCTCAGCAAGCAATGATCGGAGAGCCTGTTGGCTAAGGCTAGTATTATCCTAGCACCTCTTCCTATCACACTGCTCGATGTCTCCTTAGCCTGTCTGCACATCATCATTATTATGTTGGTCATTACTGCGGCAGTATCTACAAATCTTGCTGGGTTGGTTTGATTTCGATGAGCATGTGTCCAGCTAAGAAAGGGCCTGGAGCAGCTTCTGCCAGCAGTGACCCTTCGAAAGCAGCGTATTCTATATGCTGGGCCTTAAATTAACAGATCGACAATTAAGTGGTTTTGAATTTAGTTGGCAATTTATTTTCTAATTTAGTTCATTTGTGCCAAGGAGCTGGGGAATTAATGACAGTGACATGTGCAGTGGAGCACAGCAGGGGCCTTCCAGTGCATTTGCAGGAGCTTAATAAGTCAATCAGTTGATACACAGAAAAGTCAGTGTGCAGCTATGTTTATCTCATCAAATAATTACAGAAAAACACCCACTACTAACTCCTGCTCCTGACACTCTAATGCTTTTCATTGCTGTACCTGATGGTACATTGAATATTGTTGCCTTTTGGACAGGTGGTCAGGCCAAACTCAAACACTATTCACAAAAATGCAATCAGATGATAAATATCACAACTGATGAACTGATGTTTGATCAGCGTTTAATATTTAAGGATTTATTTTTAGTTTGGCACAGATGTTTAGTCGGCCTCAACACTGTAACGAATCTGTAAAAATACGGGACATTTTATTACAGTGCTGTCGTTCTTTACAATCAGTTGAATGTAAATGCTTTTAAAGAAAAATATACTGACTCACAGCCAGTGCACAATCTTACAGTATAATACGCCTTGTTTTCTTTTCATTCAGGTCAGACATGAATCTCACTTTGTTCAGTTTATGCATAATTCATCTAAGTAGAATTGTATTAATTCATTTCACTTCCTCAGTCAGTGCACAGCTGACAAAGAGAAATTAAGAGCAGCTGTAAAATACTGTAACTGCATTATGAAATGTTCTGCATTAGTGAGTGCAAAAGCTCAGGTAAATGGACTGGTTCTTAGTGTTTCTTTCTACTGGAGCACTCAAAGTGTGCAGCGTGTCTCATTCACACACTCACACACATTCATACAAGCACTTTCACACTAACATTCACTCTCCAATAAATGCACTGGGAGCAACCTGGGGTCTACTAACTTGCCCAAGGATACTTTGGCATGTAGACTGGAGCAGTCTCTGCCACAGCCACCCAAACATAAATGTTAAAGCTGAACTCATTCTTTCATTCATTGTATTGCATTTTGACTTTGGATGTTTGGCATGTGTGATACAGTTTTCAGTGTTTGTGTTTCCAAGAACAGTGTTATGGTTTGGTTGCATGAATATAAATGATCAACAAAATCTTATATCAGCTTAGAGTCCAAATGGATGAATGCCTGGATGAGAACAAGCAGACTGAGACGCTGTCCAGCACAAGGAACAGTGTTTTCACATTTAAGGTACTTTAATGCATTTTACAGTAATGAGCTGTTTATAGAGATTACAGTGGGTACACTGAAATAACAGCATAAATGCAGCTTTAAAGCTATGCAGCACAGTACAGTAGTGTTGTTGTGGATTATAGCAAGAACACTGTAAAGCATTGGTTTCATGCTGGTAAACCTAGCTGCCTTTTCACTGAGAAATTTCTCACAGTGCAAAATGACCAGATTTGATTTTAGTGTTCAAATGGCACTGTGACCTCACAACACATGCTTTTTGACCATATCTCCAGTACAGATGGATATAAACTGTAACTTGACTAGTTGGTAGATGCAAGGCAGAAATTCTGCTTTTTATCATTATTGAACCAATTTTGTACCAAAAGGAGTGTTTATGCAATTTTTGTCATCTTCATTGCCACAGATGCCAGAAAATCAGTTAGAAAAAAGCATAAAAGTCTAAAAATCAATGAGAATGTTTCAGTTATCCCAGTTTTGAGACCTCTCTGCCACCTTATCAAGGTGGATGAGTTTGCGTGTCCCAGTGATCCCAGGGGCTATGTTGTCGGGGGGCTTTGGCTCCCTGGTAAGGTCTCCCAAGGCAAACTGGTCCTGGGTGAGGGGCCAGACGAAGAGTGATTAAGATGACCTTTATGAGGAAGATCAAGATCAAGAGACGAGGGGGGACGACTCACCCATCACTAGGGGTGAGGTCACTGAGATAGTTGAACAACTCCTTGGTGGCAGGACCCCTGGGGTGGATGGGATTCACCTTGAGTTCCTGAAGGCTCTGGATATCGTTGAGCTGTCTTAGTTGACATGCCTCTGCAACATCACATGGAGATCTCGGGTGGTGCCCGATAGACTGGGGTAGTGGTTCCCATCTTCAAGAAGGGGAACCAGACCTCGGGAAGGTCTATGCCTCAGAATCAAGAAGAACAAAGCAGTTTTCACCCTGGCTGCAGAATGCTGGACCAGCTGTTTATCCTCTCAAGGATATTCAAATGTTTGAGCATCCAGTCTACCCGTGGGGGGTGCTGCAGGATTATGGGGTACCTGGCTCATTATTATGGGCCATTCGGTCCCTGAAGTTGTGCTCGCACTGGAGCAACATGACAATCAGCACCTCCAAGTCTGAAGCCAAGATCCTCAGCTTTAAAAGTGTGCAGTGCCCACTCCAGGTCCGGGATGAGTTGCTGCGCCAAGTGGAGGAGTTTAAGTATTTTGGGGATGGATGGTTTTGATAGTTCCATCCATTCTCTTCCGCTTATCCTTTTCAGGGTCATGGGGGGGCTGGAGCCTATCCCAGCTGTCATTGGGCGAGAGGCAGGGTACACCCTGTACAGGTCGCCAGCCTGTCACAGGGCCAACACAGAGAGACAGACAACCATTACACACTCACATTCATGTCTGTGGGCAATTTAGAGTGACCAATTAACCTAACCTCAGTAACTGCATGTGTTTGGACTGTGGGAGGAAACCCACGTAGACACAGGGAGAACATGCAAACCAAGGTGGACTCGAACCCAGGCCTTCTAGATGTCATTGTAGCCGTGAGGCAGCAGTGCTAACGGACTGGGTTATATGTCAGTAATGAAAGGATCGTATGATGGAAATTAAAATTATACAGAGGCTAATTTCAAAGACACCCCAAAAATCCAAGTGAAAAAAATGATGCAGCAGGCTGGAACATTTTGGTGAAATTTAATTGCTGCAACTCAAAATGGTACTCAGTAGTTTATATGCCCCCCACGTGCTTTTATACATGCCTGAAAATGATGGGGCTGCTGATGAGATGATGGAAGGCTGGTCCATAGATGGTGGTATCCTGGAGGATCTTCTCCCAGATTTGGATTAGACCATCACTGATCTCCTGGACAGTCTGAGGTTCAACCTGGCAGCATCAGATGGACTGAAACATAATAGGTGTTCTATTGGATTTAACTGAGGCAAGCTTGGAGTCCAGTCAGTGGTATCAATTCCTCCATCGTCCAGGAACTGCCTGCATACTCTCTCGCCACATGAGGCCGGGCATTATCATGCACCAGGAGGAACCCAGGACCCACTGCACCAGTGTAGGGTCTGACAGTGAGTCCAAGGATTTCATCCTGATCACTAATAGCAGTCAGAGTGCCATCACCTAGCCTGTAGAGGTCTGTGTGTCCTTCCATTGATATGCCTCCCCAGACCATCACTGACCCACCACCAAACCGGTCATGGTGAACAATGTTACAGGCAGCATAACGTTCTCCACGGCTTCTCCAGACCCTTTCATGTCTGTCACGTGTGCTCAGGGTGAACCTGCTCTCATCTGTGAAAAAGACAGGGCACCAGTGGTGGCGCTGCCAGTTCTGGTATTCTATGGCAAATGCCAATCAGGCTCCACGGAGCCAGGCAGTGAGCACAGGGCCCACTAGAGGTCATTTGGCCCTGAAGCCACCCTCATGAAGTCTGTTTCTGATTGTTTGGTCAGAGACATTCACACCAGTGGCTGCTGGAGGTCATTTTGTAGCTCTGCAGTGCTCATCCTGTTCCTCCTTGCACAAAGGAGCAGATCCCGGTCCTGCTGATGGGTTAAGGACCTTCTTTGGCCCTGTCCAGCTCTCCTAGAGTAACTGCCTGTCTCCTGGAATCTCCTCCATGCTCTTGAGATCAATATCCCAGAAGTGTAATTGACTTGATGCTATACTGATTTAAAAGTGTTCCTTTAATTTTTCTGAGCAGTATATGTATTTGTTATTACAAAAAAAAAAAATCTAAAAGATCTTTGAAAGGGAGAAAAAAAAACAAGACATCACTGGAGGAGGAGCTGGAGAGGTACCCGTCTTCCAGGCTGGCCAGACAGAAATTATATGTGTATAGAAGAATCTGCAGCAGTGGTGAGAGGGAAGGGGGTACACAAATCCCCTTGGGGTTGTGTCAGTAAAGAATCTGTCAAATCAAAGTAGCTATCTATCTATAGAAGAAGCTGCAAAATGAAGTCACATGGCTACTGATTGATTCCAAATCCCCTGATAGACTCCATGTAAAATAAAAGGTTTTGACATTGAAGGCACAGAACAAAAAAAAAAGAAAAAAAAAGAAAAAGAAAACAAGGACAGAACTCAAAGTTTGTACTGCAGAAAATCAAGGCTAAAAGCAACGACTGAGATAAGGATGAGACAAATAAGTCTTAAATCCCCTGCATTAGAACTATAGTCAGTGCTTTGCCTTTAACCAAAGAACATATGGTTCAATATAATATTGTGTAATACTGTAGTCAGCACTTTAACGCAACAGTTAAAGCAGTTACTGTGGCAGTGATTATATCTTCAATTCAATTTGATGCAACAGGCTTTGCAGAGCTGGGATTTCTGTCACCTTATTCTGACTTTATTAGGTCGGATTGGACCGTTTGTGGACAGCCAGTTTCAGGTCTTGCAGCAGTGGGTTTCTTCAGGGTAAGGACATGCATGTGTGGTTATTGTTCTCTTGTAAGGTGAATCTTTGTCCTGACATCTTTAGTAATATAGGGCAGGCTCTGAACGCTGAACACTCTCCCCGACAATACTGTTGAAAAACACCCAAACAACAATGTACTCAGGTGGATTCCTCATGACACATAAGGTGAAGATAAAAATAATTCAATTCCTGGTTTCATCAAATATGGGAGTCTGCCTTTTTCAGTCTGAGCCTTTAACTCTCAGTAAGGAGAGGTTCCCATCTGGCTACTTTGGTACCAAGTCCATTGGCAGGGCATCGGTGATGGTTCTGCAAGGTTCTCCTGTCCTATCCACACCCACAATCTGCTATCTGAGCCATCATCTGGCTCTTGATCTTATTAGACCACTGCCAAAGTCTCCCCACCACCTTCATCTATGAGAGTCCTGGCTTTTCCATTTAAAAGTTACTGAGTCCAGTGTGCTGTTGGAAACCACTGGAGTGTTTTTGTTTGTTTGCTGTAATGAAGTGGCATTTAAGTGCTTTAGACTTCATGTTTTTGTCATATGTTCACACAGTGCTTTACTACTTTATCTTCCTCGCATCCATGGCCAGTTTAGAATAAAGGGAAGTGTGTGCCTTGTCCAGTCAGGTGAAAGTACAGCAGGTGGATTCTGATTAATGATCTCAGACAAAACAGGATTTTGATCCCAAGACCTTCTTGCTGTGCTAAGATTAAATCAGTGACTCACAACTGTTTTCACCTTTGAAAGTTTTGTAAATGTGAATTCTAACCTGTTCCACTAATTTTCTACAACACAACCATCAAAGCCTAAGTAATAATTGTATAATAATATATGTATTTGCACTCAGAACTTTCTTGGTCTCCTTTCTGTCATGGTCCTCTGCTCCTCCTGGTCTGCTCGCCCTTCTTTGTCTCTGGAGCTCTCTCTGCCTCTCTCTTTTTTTCCTTGACCACACCCTGTGTTTCAGAGGCAGGTCTTCCTCCAGCTCCTGGTCTCTGTGCTCCTGGGCTGATCTCTTCAGCTGTGAGTGATTTGTGTTATCAGCCGTGCCCTATTTAAGATGGAGGAAGACATCCGCTCGTCGCCAGATTGTTGACTAAACCGGTTAGTGGGATTGGCTCTCCTGTATCTGCAACTTTGTGTCTCTGGCTACAAATCAGTGACTAACCTCCAACTGCTTTTTTTGCACAGGGCGTCTGAACCCTGGGAGTGCTTTAGTTTAAGTGTAGTTTAAGGACCCGACTTTGCAAAGTGGGGACAGAACAGCCTGGGAGTCTCTGCCACTGCTGGATCCACAGTTACCCGTCTGCTGCACCTGTAAATAAACGCGCTGAACTTAGTCTGAAACCCTAACCATGACACTTTAACCCGTTTTACACTCATCTCATGGTCCCTGTGATTTATCTGCTGCCCGCTCTGCTGGAACCACTGAAGCTCACACACTGAAGCATCTTTATTAACAACCTAATACTGCCAGATAAAAATTAGACACCGATCACAGGGCGTGTTTTAATGCATGCTGCAGTAGGCCTTGAATACTTTCAGTACCAGAGTTACTGCAGTTCAGTTAGCTCTTATTTTTTTTAACACATCCAGTTTTACTTTTTAGTTCAGTTTTAATCAACTAGAATAACTTTATTGAGAAACGCACTCCAACACTTCTTCCATCATACATGTCTAGAGAGGTCCCCCTGCTGGTGAATAAATCCACAGCCATCATTATTATTGCTTCCACCGCGGAGGTTATGTGATCACCTGTGCTGGTTTGTCAGAAGGATTATACTGAACGTTATGAAGATGTAACCAGAGGTCGGGCTCGCTCCAACTTAGATTCCTTCCCACTGTGAGATAGTACAAAATTGGACATTTTACATCATATACTGGCAAATACATATCCAACTGAAAAAAGAACTGGCAGACATCGTCTTGATGTTATGAAATCGTCACTGACAGACTGCATAGGTCACTATAAGGCCCAGAAGATTGTTTCACAAGAAGTGAACAGGAAGAGTGTAAATCTGGCTTCTTCACGGATCAGAGAGAATCCAGTTCCCCCAGGCCTGTTCCCAGTAAGACTATTCATAAATTCGTCCATACAAACACTCCTCACCACATTTGGAAATATAGGGAATCTTTCTAACTGCTCATGCTCACTTTTTAAACTTTATATCAGACACAGAAAGCCATGTGGGTCTGTGTAGAAATATATTTTGTCAGATAAATGCTACACAGTCGTTACAGTCTGTCCTGCTTTTGGCTTCATTCCAACCACAGTAATTACTCCACAGCAGCAGATACAGATAGTGCAACAGGAAACAGAGAGAGATAATGTGCAAAGCGACAGACATGATGATCTGGCGGTGAGAGTAAACAGTATATCAGCAGCCTGCAGACGCACTAGATGAACTTCACATTCAGCACCCATGAATTTACTTGCATATAGTTTCTGTTCAGTCATGCAAAACACACACAAACATCAGCTTACACAGACATGCATAGGATCACATCCCAAAAACACGATTAAAAAGAACAGACGATGACATTCATAAAAACTCTGATTACACAACATTTGGTCCAAAAAAGGCAGAAAACAGAAAGAAACGGAGAAAGTGAAACCAAGCTGGAACAAAAAGCAAAGGTTCAAAGTAAACACTGAGGTGAGATGTTAGTATTACAATGTTCAAGGAGATATTCTTTACTGTGTGCGGGCATGTAAAAAGAATAACAGCATGCAGCTCTTTCTTTTGCAGGGGTTTGAAATCGCACAAAAATGTTCAGAGAAATAAAAAAGCTGGAGATGTAATGATGCCATTACATGCAGACTCTTTGGAACACGCTACACGTGTACATTCATGACGATCATCATTACGACCACAGCTGATTTAGCTCGTGTGCAGTGTTGCTATGAGAAAGGAAAGATTAAAAACATGATTTCTTTTGTCCTTTACAAGATTTAGAAAATAAGTCTGTGCCCTTCCCGAGTAACAAAAAAAACTCAACCGTTACAATTTTTTATAATAATTAAAATATACAAGAAATATATAAATAAGATAGTTTACATTGTGTACAGCTAAAGTGTTTACAGCTAGCTCAGGTTTGTCCTCCGGCGTTTGCTGGGGCTTTGTCCGGGATCAGCCTTCAGCTCCCGATACTGCATCTGTCCATCAGCACACACAGAGACAATAATAATAAGATGATGATGATTATGACAGACTCCAACTCCAGTTCCTTTCAGCAAAGACTGATGCAATCAAGAGCAGAGCACAAATGAGCAGATCTGATGAGGATGCAACTAATCTACTAATTAGTTCTCTGGATGGAGCACAAGAAAATCCAGAAAAGTCTACTTCATTAAAAAACTGAATCTGACCGCTCACCTGTCAGGATAACATTTATTGATCTGTTCCTAATGAGCCTAATGTGTCATGTAGTAATGTGTCACTGTTACATGTGTGAAAGAGCGAGTCTCGTTTTCTTCTACTGTGTCACACGTGTAGTTATTTCAGTGACCATTGTGTGTTTTTCTTTCTTTAACAGAAGAGTACCACCGTGTGTTTCTGTTTATGTGTATCCTTTATGGATTATAAAATTACCCACCACTTGAACATCAGAGGGCACTCTGGAGAGGAAGTCAAGAAGTTCGTTGTTGTCAATCATGTACGGATCGCGAAGTTTCTTAGTGAACTTATTCACACCTGCAGAAACACAAGAGTACCGTTTAAGAACTAGAAGGGAGACCCCTCTGTCCAAACTGAGAACTACAACTATATTATGAATATTCATGATGGGGTATAAACACAACACACCACACATCTTTGCAGGCTTCTCACAGGATTTATAGTAATCTTGGTAATTCTTCAGTGATCGAACAAATGCAAAATCCTGGGCTGAAAAATTAAACCAACGCAATGTGTCCAAAACTGCCGTTTCTGTACCATCCACCTGAGGCTGGCTCCAAAACAGAGTCAGTCCTCATAAACTCCTGTGTTAAAATGCAGAGTTTAAACCTAATATGTTTGCAGCCTGGCATTAAAACAAGTTTCACTCTCCATGGACAATTTTATTAGTATTACCTCCACCAAGGAGGTTATGTTTTTGGTCGCGTTGGTTTGTTTGTCTGTTTGTTTGTTTGTCAGCAGGATTACTCCAAAAGTTATGAACGGATTTCGATAAAATTTTGTGGAGTGGTTGGAAATGACAAGAGGAAGAAGTGATTAAATTGGATCCAGGAATTTTTTTAAGGATTCTTCACTGTTGCGGGATAGGGGGATTTTAATAATTTAGCTTCTAACTCCAAAACAGAAGGTACAAAAGCCTGGAAAAAATTAGAGTGTAACATAGTCACAAGTTCTATCAAACAACATAGTGAGGCGACGATCATTTTTTTATCGTTTACTGCTCAGATGATCTTAGCCTCTGGGAAAGATGCAAGATTATTTCACAGCATTTAGATACACGTATTACAGCGTCAGTGACCCTATGGCCTTGGCGGAGGTTTGCGCTCTCTGAGTGCTTCTAGTTAGTATTTTTTTTTTTACTTGGCAATAATTAGCAGGTATTTGTTTCAGGAAACTGCTTGCTAGAAATGTTTGCTAGTGTCACATGAGAACTCCATTCTGTCATCCAAATATCGTCACTTCTGGGCCCAGTAAACCAACACAGTGGAGCATCAAACGTTTCCAAACAGAGTGGGTGACGTCATGGAGGCTGTCGGCATCATTTATGTACAGTCTGTAGTAACATACATCAGATGTGTATCTCATTGGATTCCTATTAGCTTCCATTGTGCAGATACTAGTTTGTCCACAACCTTAAAGTAAAAAGAAAATATAAAAACTAAGCATCTGATTAAACTAGAATGGCTAGAGAGACCTTATCCCCCTAAAAGCCTGTGCCATATTTCATCACTTCCACCACAATGTATCAGACCCTTCCTTTCCTGTGCACCAGCTCTCCACAAACTTCTCTGAAACTGTACTTGTATATTCTATCCATCTGTGTAGTCATTGTGAAATCAGGACTCACCCCATGCAAGCACGAGGTATCGTAGAGGTATGAGGTAGAGAAGAAATGTGGCCAAACATAAGGCGGTGATCGCCAACCAGCTTAGAAAAGGCACTGTCCAGTTAAAAGTGCTGCAGACAGAAAAAAACAGCAAAAAGCTTCATTAAAAAAAAGTCTTTGATTCTCTTTAATTGGATGCATCTGAAAAATCACACCATCAGCTTCACAACAAGCAGCTGCAGAAAGAAATCTGAGAGGAAACTTGTTCATCATCAACCATCTTTGCCTCTTGTGACTTACTCATGGTTTGGGGACATGCAGCTCATTTCAGCTAACCTTAGAAACAACTTCACAAAGGAAAAAAGGGAGGAGAAAACGGCTCCAAGCTGTAACACTTACTTCTTCACTCTCTCTCCAAATGACGCCACCTCATCCAGAGCGTTCTGAACACTGATAAACACGTCCTGGATGGCGTACAGTTTATCCATGAAGCCCTTGGGCTCTGAGTCCTGACAGGGACAGGAGAAACATCAGTGAGTGTGTGTACATAGACGTGATTATCCAGGTCATGACTGTGAAGTATCCTGTCCGTGTGTTTGTGCAGGGAAACACGTTAACTTCAGATGTCTGGAGAAGTCCTTTCCTGGTTTGTCCTAAAATGCCGGTGTGGTTTTCTTTTTGCCGTGCTGTTGCACATGGATTCTGTCTACTCAGCAGCAACTAAATCTTCAAATTAAAATAATTGTTAAAACCATCTTTAAGGGGTTGAACCACATTTATCAGTGAGCTGTAAGCTTCTTGTAATAGCTGTTATTATTTTCAGGTTCCTGATAGCAGGAATTTTCAGACGTCACTTAAAATTTTCTGTTTTGCACGTTTACCTGCAATTTTCAGGATATTAATAGTCAGCATTCAGATAAGGAGAAACACATTTCCATCTCTGTTCCATGCCTAAAAGTCAAACTGAAATAAGGCACACACACCACTGTTTTATCATTAATCTCTGTCTCTCTCCCCTCAGCCCTCTCAGCAGATGACCCCCCCTCCCTGAGTCTGGTTCTGCTGGAGGTTTCTTCCTGTTAAAAGGGAGTTTTTCCTTCCCACTGTCACCAAGTGCTGCTCATAGGGGTCGTTTTGACTGTTGGGTTTTCTCTGTATTATTGTAGGGTCTTTACCCACAATACAAAGCACCTTGAGTCGACTGTTTGTTGTGATTTGGAGCTATACAAATAAAACTGAATTGAAATTGTTCCTACATTAAGAAGTCTGTTGGTTAATATTATACGTTAATATGCAACTGGTTTAAAACAGTATTACCTTTTCCTCTTTATCCTCTTCATCATCTTCCCATTCAAACATGGCATCCATGGACTGCAACAGAAAACGAAGCAATAATAACTTTGACTGAAAGAAGTACGTTTATAGAAATGTTGCATTTTGCTTGTTTTCCCACCATATCAGCTGTATCCCTGCTGGAGCAGAAGAAGTAGTTCCACACGAGCAGGAGCAGCAAGGCCAGCGGCAGCATGTAGAGCTCAAAATTCCACACCACCACCACAAACAGCTGACAGAAAGCAAAACGAGATGACACTCAGGAGATCATTCATCAGTCATGTGTATAGGGATATGTGTGTGCATTAGTGCTTTTCATACCACGAAGGAGGTGAGGCTTCTCTGTGCAGATTCCCATTCAAAGCAGCTGTTGATGAAAGTTCCCCAGCTAAGCAGCACCATAATGCAACGCTTCACTCGGTTAAAGTTCTGCTGGAGCAGCTGAAAGACACGAAGACATTTCTATCATCTGCGGTGCTCCCCAGGGATGTGTGCTTGGACCGCTCCTGTTTAACATTTAACATGCTTTCACAGACCTAACTTCTATGCAGATGATTAACAGCTCTATATCAGCAGCGAACCTTGTGCTCAGCAGCCTCCAAGCTCTCTCCAATTTACTAAGTAAACAGCAACAATATAGAGCTTCTGAAGGTTCAATTCAATTTTGATTATATAGCGCAAAATCACAACAAAGAGTTGCCTCAAGGCGCTTTATATTGTATACAGAGGGTCGGATTTATCTCTTGTAGTTAGTAGGAATACCAACAATGGCTCACGTCCTGGAGTGCACCTTATATTGTGACCACCATTACAAAATTTTCACTAAATCTGCATACTTCCATCCCTGCAACATCTCCCATCATTGACCTTCCCTTTCCTTTCACATTACTGCGTTTGTCACCATCCTCAGTTACTGTAATGGAATCCTTTCCATTGATATAAAAGTCAAAAGTTTTGCACCCGCCTTACTTCAGCTGTTGTGTTCAGTTTGGAAAACAGCAGTAAATCCTACTACATACCTGCTTGGACACTTTTGGTTCTTCTTCAATGTATTTCTGTTCAGCAGGAACCACAGTCCTCAAAGCAGCTTTAACCTTAAAAAAGAGAAGCACATCTTAAGGTCAAGCTTAACATTTTTAGACTATTTTGTCCAGGTTTTATGCATTGTAGAGGTTTATAGTTTTATCTATTACTTTTGGAGGCCAAAAGCTTTCTTTAGCCTTACAAATATCCTAAAGAACCATTTAGAACCACAACAAGAGGCAGCCTAAAGTCTGCTTTACTTAGCTCCAGCACAGTGTGGCACTCACAGCGTTGTAGATGACATCAATCTCTATGTAGATGTATCCTTTGGTCGGTGCTGTCAGCTCCTTATTTTTCAACAGGTACGCCTTCTGCTCACCATTACGGACCTAGCACACAAAAACATGCTTCAGGTTTGGCTTTACTTACTTTAAATGTATCTGCTGGATTCAAAAAAGACCTTTATAATAACTCACTTTAACAAATTGGCTTTGCACGTGGTAACACATGCACACTTTCTGTCTTCAGAGAAATGTGAACAATATTTGAATCTATTCTTATCCAGACTGCATTAGTCTTTTTATTGCATATTACTGCTTTGCACTGTTGCTTTAATTCAACTTAGTTTCTTTTTAGCCTTCTTTTTATGCTGCGTACTTATCTTGATTTGTATTTATTGCACATATCCGTGACAAATGAATTTACCCTTGGACATAAACAAAGTCTGCCCGCCTGCTTACTATGAATGAATGAAAGACTAATCTAATGGGTCATTTTTTTTTTTGTTTAGCACCTTTCATGCTTTCTGTTTTTATGCTGCCACTGAAGGTGCTGTATGAGCCTAGAAAGGAAGTTATACAACCTGGGTAAAGGTCCCAGCATGGTAGTGCATCAGTAGTCTGTGCACACATATGTAACCATGTGTTGTCAAAATGATGTGGAACAACAGCTAATATGGGTGAGGACGGGTCTTGGTCCTTGAGTTTTTCTACTGCTGCAGACATGACAGAAGTCATAACAGACTGCAGCTATTGATAAAAACTATGTTCTAGCTGGCCGTGAGATAAAGACGTGAAACATGCTCCTTTAAATGTGTTCATTCTTCATTGTGCAGATTGACATGTAATTATTCTTCTAAAATACTGAAGGGGACAGTCTGATCATTTGCAGATGCTCTCAATCAGTTTAGTATACAAGAAAATGCCCGAGCACACTATTTGCATATTGTTTACTATTACAAGGCCTTTTTTACACGTGTGTAATGCCATCCACCATGTTACAGTTGATAACAATGCGTGCTACAGTGACAACAACATGTTTTTAGCCTGGTAGGAAAAAAAATGGCAGCACGGTGGTGCGGTGGTTAGCTCTGGGTTTGAATCCAGTCTTTCTGCGTGGGTTCTCTCCTCCACAGTCCAAAGACATGCATGGGGTTAGGTGGTGGTTCTGAACTGGCTGTGGGTGTGAATGTGTGTGAATGGTGGTCTGTCTCTTTGTGATAGCCCTGAAACAGATTGGTGACCTGTCCAGGGCGTAACCTCCCTCTCACCCTGTGACAGGCTCAAGCTGCCCTGTGACCCTGAATTTAGATCAGTTCCCCTTCTTAACAGCTTTATGTTGATGGTTTTTTTTTCCCCTAATCCTGTTTGAATTTTATTAATTTTTAAATATAGAGGAGCTGTAACTGTAGCTGTGGACTACTGCTGTCCTCTAAGCCTCCAGGTTTATGCTGTTGGTGGTTTCTTAAACATTTTTAATGAAATGATCTAACATATAATACGGCTCGTTACACAATAATACAATCTAAGAAGTTTGTGCTTCAGATTTGATGAATGAAAGTTTCTTAGTGTTACTTTTAACGAGGGTCTGTGGATGTGGACAGCTGGATGCAACTCACTAACCAAACATGTTAGCACACACACACACACACACACACACACACACACACACACACACACACACACACACACACACACACACACACACACACACAGCGTGTGTCTTTCATGCACTTTTATTGCACTCACATTCAATAACGGAATAGCCACTTTTCCCAGGAAGTCTGCGCTCCTGTCTCTGTCTTCATCAAATACTGTCACCTCCAGCACGGAGTGGATGTCTTTCACATTACTGTAGGGGACAAATTAACAGTTCAGAATTGTTCATATGTGGAAATGTATTCAATATTTGAATCTATATTTAATCCACTACAGCTAAAGAAAGACTGGATTTGATGGCTCGAGTTTTTCTTATAAAGCCACTCTTCATTTCATTTCCTGCTGTGCACCACCGCGGTGACCCTGATGTCCGCTCCGAGCATGCCAGAACAACAACTTATGTAACCAGAGCTTTGGGAGAACAGAGGAAGCTGAAATTGCTGCCACGTTGCTGTTTGGTGCGTCTGGCTGAAAATCTCATTTTGGTTTGTTGATGGCAGCGATGGAGAGATGCTGCCCCATTTCTGACAGGCTGCAGATTTTTCAGACATGGCACCAGTTCCAGGTATTGTTTGCATTGGCCTCAAAACTCACATGTTGGGCTGTAGTTTAAACATCGCTCGAGGAGCGTGAGCACACACACAGATGCTCACTCTACTCATTCCATAAACCTTTTTTCAGAAAGGGTCCAAACAAGAAGCTCTATCTACATCACAAAAGGCATCCTACTGGATAATTACATTAATCAGTAATTATCCCCTGCCTTTTAATGGCCTTGATTGGTTACACATCCCTAAAAGTAACAGCTCATCTGTACTGCAAGCTGGTCAAGCTGCAGGAAACATCACACAGCTGCAACACCTCAGTCTTATAATCTATTCCTAGTTTCACAAGCATGTGCAGTCTCTCAGTTACCCTGAAAATGCAGCTGCAGTGACAGAGTTAAGGCTTGTTATGGTGACTGCTGCCAGACTACCTGCAGTCAAAGTCAGACTAACAGCACGCTCTGACTGACAGACATCTCTCCACGAGACGCACCCAATCTGCAATCACTGAACAGAAGCACAAGGCACGAATTGACAGAAATAATAAATAAATAAATTAAAAATGGTCAGACTAAGGCTCCATTATGTAAAGACCCAGGTTCTAGTAGCAACAGACAACCATGAAAAAACCATAGCAGCTAATACTTTCAGATCTGGTCAATAGAAGAGTTAGAGCAGTTTGTGTACCATAAAAAGGGTTGAGACAACGGATATGATTTTTTTAAAATTTTTTTACTGGTTCTGATTGTCTTCAGTGGGCATTAGGGCGTCACAGCACCAAAAGCCACTCAACACAGTTTGTTTTCTGGCATGAAGCCAACAGCAGCCCCACAGTCAGCTGTTTCCTGTACGCTCTGGGAAACTTCTGCTGTGGATCAACGATGCTCCTAATGTCTACTGCTAAAGTGGTGCTGGCTTTTCTTTTTTTTTTTTTTTGGTCTAGAAAAAGGTGTAAAGAGCTATTTTAGGCATTTAGCTTGATTCTTACAGACTCTTTAAGGATTATCCGTACCATGACTTTAATAGGAACGGCTCCCCTACACCGGCTGTGGCTCAGTGTCACAGTGAAGTATCACAAACATCATTTCTATATTATTTTATTTAAGAAGAGGCAGTGGGCATCAGGTCCATCATGCAAACATGCCAGATTTAGTCATAAATGTCATTTGTAGTCAATGGCAGGTTTATGACTTATGACAAATAGCTGAACAACGACACAGCCATCACTATGGGTATTAATGACTCATTCAGCTACAGTAAGGAATGAACTAGCCTGGTTTGGAAGGACAGGGTCAATGCTGTCACATGTTATTAATATATAACATTACAAGTTTTGAAACGGGTTGAGCTGTTCTAGATTTGGCCACAGAGTTTCGTTATTGCTGCGCGTTCATCGGTTTCAAAAACTGATACTGTGATCATCTGTGTCTTTGATTACTAATACGTGTCAAAAGCAGTGGGTTTGAGCAGCCACCTCAATGCAGTTCACCATTTCTGTACTGCAACTCTTAAAGCACTGATTGGAATATTTGATAGTACTTTAGTGTTCTGGAATCTGAATTCTCAGTTTTTCTAGCAGTGCACAAAACCCACACAGGAACGTCAGAATATGGACCGCCCCACTGACCACACTGACTCCACAACTTCTCACATAAAACTTTCCCTGTTTTCATCCATCGAAGTCTAAACAGCCCAGCCGGAAGCTAAAGCAGAGGAACTCTGTGAAATATCCAGAAAAACAATAAAACACAGGAACAGATAAATGCAGACTCACAAGGTGAAGACTTTGTTCCACTCTGGATTGAGGTTCTTGTAAACAGTGTGTGTCTGCAGCCTGTCATTGTTCAGCTCCAACACACAGAAAGGGTCGCTTTTACCTAAGAGACCAATCGAGTTAACGTGTCCAGGAATAATAACACAAATGTATGATGAGCAAGAGAAGGCAAGAAGTTCTTTTCCTTTACCGGTTACATCTGCAGCCATGAGACCTTCTGCTCTCATCACCTTCACCTGCACGATGCCCACATCTTTTAAGTTAGAGAAGGACTTCATCACACCCTGCAGAAGAAAAGTGAACAGTGTCATATCTTTTTAAAAACGTTGCAGGTATTTGATCTCCTCCGAGTGCTGCTTACATATCGTTTGAGTATCTCTCTACGCTCCTGTGGGTCATCCAGCGGTGTGACAGACAGGTCGGCGATAGAGACCGCGGCCGAAGCGGTTAGCGTGACCAGCAGCACCACGAAGCCCCGCGACTCCTCCAGTGGCAGCTCCAGGTGATGAGTCTGCTCCTTAGCGAGAGTGGAAAGGTCCAACTGGCAGCTGAACCACAATCAAGACAAGATATCGACTGAAACTTTAAGTAAAAATGGAGTTTAAACCAAAGTCTGTGGTCTGTGTATGACTTAAACTGCTTTAATTAACATGTAACAACAGGGAGGCAATACAGAATGTAGTTATTGATGAAGAGAGAAAACACAAGCAAAAAAAACATCAAGCTAATTTCTGTACTCTCAGACTCGTCTTCTTTCAGCTGCTCATTTTAGGGGTTTCTCATCTCAGGGGTGGCTGTGGCTCAGGAGGCAGAGCAGGTCATCTACTAATCAGAAGGTTGGTGGTTTGATCCCCAACTGCTCCAGTCTGCATGCCCGAGACTCCTATAGTGGCAGTGAGACCAATTGTCCTTGGGCAAGATACTGAACCCCAAGTTGCTCTCCGACGTGTTCACTGGAGTGTGAATGTCATTCAGACTGGAGAGGTGTAGTTGGATCGTAACAATGAGAAGGAAGGTAGTCCCAACTGCACTACCAGAAGGCAACACTGCAGACAGTGAGGACAGCTACAAGTACCTTGGAATCCCACAGGCAAGTCCTGAGGAGTGAGCTGAACGCTGGTCATCAGATACCCTGCTGGGATAATAAGCTGGCCAAAAGAGGAGATAGAAGCCACTGACACCAAGACAAGAAAGCTCCTTACCCTGCATGGAGGGTTTCACCCCCAAACCAGCACCCTGAGACTGTACACTAAGCAGAAGGAAGGAGGCCGAGGACTCAGAACCACTATCCTAGATGAAACAGTGAAGATCCATGAGTACATCAGGAAGATGGACACAAAGGCTCACATGCTGAGTAAATACCTCAGGCAAGACCCCAGGTCCAGGCTGTGCAGAGATGCCCCTGAGACAATCCCACATATAACAGCAGGGTGCAAGATGCTAGCAGGCAGAGCATACATGGAACCCCATAACCAAGTGGCTGACATAGTATCCAGGAATATCTGTGCTGAGTATGACCTGGAAGTCCTGAGGTCAAAATGGAACACGCCCCCACGGGTGGTTGAGAATAACTTATAATTAAGATCCTGTGGGACTTCCAGATACAGACAATCTGGTGATGGCTAAACAACCGGACATTGCAGTGCTGGACAAACAAAGGAAGAAAGCTGTAGTGATAAATGTAGGAATACCAAGTGACGGGAACATCAGGAAGAAGGAACACAAGAAGCTGGATAAATACCAAGGGCTCAGAGAAGAGCTAGAGAGGATGTGGAAGATGAAGGTAACAGAGGTCCCCGCGGTAATCGGAACACTCAGGGAAGCGACCCCCAAACTGGGAGAGTAGCTCCAGCAAGATTCCAGGAACAGATCTTTGTCCAAAAGAGTGCAGTCCTGGGAACAGCTAAGACACTGAGCAGGACCCTGAATATTGGTGTATTTTGGTGCTATATAAATAAAGTTGAATTCACATAGAAATCGTCCAAACACAAGCAGACTCACCGCCCAATGAAATCGTCCCTTCTTCCGGTGTCTCTGTCCCACACCGTGATCTCCAGCACGCCTCCTGTCTCTTCATACAGGTGCAGGTCAAACTGCTCCCTCCACTGTGGGCTCAGGGTCTTTGGCACTGTCTGCGCGCACACACACACACACACACACACACACACACACACACACACACACACACACACACACACACACCTCCTTATTTGAAGGAGATGATCTCCAAACATGGCAGTATGACCTCAGGTGCACATGCTGTACCTTGCTCTTGTATTTCTGGGGCCCGAGTCTGAACTTGACATACGGGTCACTCAGACCGTTGGGATCCATGGGGCTGAGGTTTCGACCTTCAATTAGCGCGATGCTGACAATCCCTCGCCACAGCTGGGCTTTCCGATGCAGCTCTGACAGACGTACAGACTGCTGCTGCACACACACAGACACACTGAATTTTATTCATCGCAGAGCAGCAACAAGGACAAAATGCAGGGCTCTGTTCAGCCTTCTGTATGATATCAGGCCAAAAATAGATAGTAATTAGTACTAAGTTATATTTGGACCTTGGAAACAGCATAGTAGTAATGAATAAACATTTATCCATGTAGCTGCATACAGCTCCATCAGAATGTGTTGTGCTGCCCTCATGTGCTGCTTACAGGTGCTACAGGAGTTTCCTGGCTCTGTTTTTTTGTTTTTAATGCACTTTATGAACATTTGATTGTACAATTAGAATATTTTTGACCTGCAGTATGTTCAGCCTATTACATGAGCTCTGAACATGTTTTCATTTATTTACACACTTACAGGTGCACAAAATGTTTTCTCATCCACACACATGTAATCTGACCTCCATTCCTCTCCTCTCCACCTGTACCCCCACCTCTTCTACCCTACCTTCCTGCCTGACCTCATCTCTCAGCCACCACTGCAAACAAGAAGGGTCCCAGAGACGATCCCTGATGTAATCCCACCCCCACCTTGAACCCATCTGTCACTCCTACCACACCTCACCACTGTCTCACTGTCCTCATCCATGTCCTGCACCACCCTCACGTTCTTCTCTGCCACTCCTGACTTCCTCATGTAGTACCACAGTTCCTCTCTGGATCCACAAAGACATAGTGAAGCTCCTTCTGACCTTCTATAACATCTCCATCAACACTTTCAAAGCAAACATCTCATCTGTAGTGCTCAGCATGCTCTCAGATGAAGCCATACTGCTGCTCACTGATCATCACCTCTCTTCTTAGCTTAGCTTCAACAATCGTTTCCCACATCTTCATGGTATGACCCATCAGCTTTATCCCTCTGTAGTTCCTACTGCTCTGCACATCACTCACTCTTAAAAATCAGTACCAGGACACTTCTCCTCCACCCGTCAGGCATCCTCTCACCTTGACATCTCCATACCTCCACAGGTATGTCATCTGGACCGACCACCTTTCTGCTCTTCAATCACTTCAATACTGGGGAGCTTTTATTGTTTTGTTTTTTTTGTTACACTCCTGGATCTTTTTTTCTTTTGACAATAAAAGATAACAGATGAGGAAACCCTCTAACTTGACCTGATAGCATCATGCTAGCCTGGATGGATACAGAGTGAAGAACAGAGCCCTGGTTGGGAGGAAATGACAGCAGTAACAACACATGACAACAATTAACATTAAAATATCTCAATACAAAGCTTGATTAAAAATATGAACTCCATGCTGTGGAAAAAATCTTTGACACAAGATGGTAACACAGCTGTCAAAATAAAGACACAGAGTGCAGAGCAGGGCGACAAGCATGAAGTTAAAGGAAAGCTGTGGCTGCACACACAGGTGACGATGATGTGCTCGGTGATCATTTACCTTAGTGGATCGTTTCCAGGACCTCCTCAGCAGCATGGTCTGAATGTACATTAAAATGCATTATTTCAACAGACCTATGCAGGGTGGGAAAAGATGAATGGGTGGCTGTAACTACAGGGCTGCACATGCGTGTCTGCATTTCAATAAAATCATAAAAAAAACTTCTTTCCTTGAAATGACGTACCAAAGTGCTTAAGCCACTAGGGGAAGCTGTAGGATGGGTTTTTTTTCCTAACGGGTCGTTAAAATGAAGGCGCTTCAATTAAGCTTCATGAATAAAGCCCCTAAAAATAGATTTTACCAAAGAGAAATGCTCCCCACCAGAGCTGCACATTCATTATCTCAGCCTCAGGGGTCAACTCGTTAGAGCCAATCAGACTTTGATCTCCCAAAGCTTTGATTTCAGTGCGATGTTTTTCTGTCTGTTATTGTTTTCATCCTTCCCCCGACTCCCTCCATCTCTCTTTTTTTTATTATTGCTCATCTCTGTATCTGTTTCTGTTAGTCCTCCCTGGAGCTGCAGCACAGACTGAAACTTGGCCTATTATTAATTTATATGCTGAATTAAACATGAACAAGACAGGCTGAGGATGCATTTGGAAACCATCTCTTCATGCAGATGTATTTAAGTGAACAGAAACTATAATTAGAGCTAAGCACACAAAATAAATAGAAACATTGTGTTTATTCAGTACAGTGCAGTCTTTGTCTGCAGCATGCAGCTGCTTAAAGAGAAAATGCTCTCCAAATCCATCACCCTGCCCTTCTTCTTTACTCGATCATGTGACTGAGACACTGTAACCTGATAGGTGAAAAGACAGCTTGTGTTTTATCTGGAGTTGGACAGTAGGTGTTATAAGCAAAGGTGTTATGATTGCACTGTGTGCTGTTTCTAAAACAAAAGCAATATATTAAGATGGATGACATGACAGCTCCCCTCAGGTGTGGTAAAATACTACAGAAACGGGCACGGCTGACCTCACTGCAGCAAGAGTCAACAAAGGAGGTCAAACTTTCACTTTGTGCGTACTAGGGAAGCCACGGCATTGTGAACCTTTGTGCCTGCAGCTTATTGTGGGACAATGTCACTGCATTTTTGAAGCATTTAAGTTTTTATTTGCAGGTAATTATGAAAAATTGAAAGCTCTATCCACATTCATTACTAAGATGGCTTCTGAGTGGAAAGACTGGCCTTGAAGGTCTCTGTCAATACCAAGAGCACAGTCAATCTCAGGCGGTGTTGATATGTAGCTCACTAGCTACAGTACTGTGCAAAAGTCAGGGACCATCCCTTATTTTGTTTCCATGGATCCAGACTTTCTCGTCATGTTTAAAGTGCTCTTGAGCAACAGTTCTCCAGCTTTCTGAAGCTCTTTCAGAGTTTGCCTTCAGACATTGGCTGCTTCTTCACTCACTTCCAGTCCAGTCCATTTTACACCTGACGTAACACTGACCTATGACCTCATTCAAGCATAGAACAGGCAGCTAACTCAGTGTACCGGTGTTGTGTCTGCATATAACAGACAACATTTCGTTAATCCATGGATGTAATGCAAAATGTCATGTTTGTGGCTGCACTGCAGCCAGTGGTGTTGGAGAGCTTGTCAAAATTGATGGAACTATGAATGCAGAAAAGTATCAGCAGATTTTGATCCACCTGTCAAAGCTTCTGATTGGCAGCAGCTTCATTTTTCAGCATCACAATGATCCCAAACACACTGTCAATGCAGTAAAAGCATCCCCGGATAGAAGAACACACAACAGAACACCATCAGTTATGGATCGGCCTCCCCAGGGAACGGACCTCAACATTACTGAAGAGGAAGAGAAAAGACAGAAACACCCAAAGAAGAGCTCTGATGTCCTTCAAGAAGCCTGGAGAACTCTTCCTGAAGACTGCTTAAAGAAATGAGAGTGGAGGCTGTGATGGAGAATAAAGGTGTTGGCTGGCTCTACAAACAGATGAAAAAGAAGTTAATTTTACTCAGTATGATCAGTTTTCTGATCATTGTCAGAGCCGACCAGCCTGAGAAAAACTACAGCCTGATTCAGAGACTTGGGATTGTAGTGAAACAACCAGAAGTGTGCAGTCAGTGATAAAAATGTTGGCAGCCAGATCAGAAAAGATGCTTCTCAGCTGCACGTTTTGAAACTAAAAGTCTCTTTGCTTCCATACATAACAGTCAAAATAACATTTGAAGAACCAGCATGAATTTCATTTTAGCCTTTTGATCAGTGGCACGGTGAGATCGGTGGTGAGTGGAAATGTAGCGACAGCGTCTATAATTCATGCTGATCTTTATTTTATGTGCTGAGAGAGAAAACATAAAGCCACAGAAATGAAGGTAAAAAGTGGAGGAAATGCTTTCAGAGTCCAGAAACTAAACAGAAAACTCTACGAAGCCAAGCTGACATCAGCCTACGCAGGCCTGACAGACGGCTCTACAGCAACTACGGTGACTCAAAGCAAACAGCTACTCGACCAGAGGTGAAGCAGGAGACGGACAATCAGGGTGAAGCTATGGAAAAGCTCTAGGAGCCTAATCACCACTACACTCACTTTATGCACATAAGGCTTCAGTCGATACTTCTTAAGCTCCATCTGCTGCAGGAAACACAGAGATGCAGTTTTACCGGAGAAAAACAGAACGGGCATCGTCCACAAACTGAGTTCCTATATGTGTGTGCAGAATTGGAAAGTCATCATAATTATTAGTTTGCTAGTTTATGCCACCAATGTTTGGAGAAAAAGTTTATTCCAAAACATCTCCTGGACAGGTCTAATATTTCTTCCCAAATGATTACACTGGATTCAGAGCTGGAGAGCCCAGAAATCACACACTATACTCTAAGCTTAAAATACTGACCTCCACCATATTTTTTACAGTGGGAGGAAGCGGTGACTCAAGAGAAACAACACACGTTTAGGTGCCACCCACACGTCACAGCCCCCCTTGAAACTATACTGCATAACGGTGCTTCCTCGTGAAGTCTGACTTCTAAAACCTAATTACAGCTCGTGCTGCTGGGATGAGGCCCGTTCACACAGGAAGCAGCGTCCTGCGCTGCTCTCTGAAACCCATGCTTTTCTATGGCCTGTGCAATAACAGTTTCCTGCTGTGTTCAGCAAAGCGCAGCGCAAGAGCACCAGCTGGGCAGCACCTGCGCATGTCACAGGTATGACGTACATTCACACGACCAACAGAAACGCAGAATGACAGGCCGCGGGTGAACACGTGAACTGTGTGAAAGAGCTGATACACTAACAGTGAAATGTGGTTTACTCAATAAGTAACTGATTGCTGCACATGTAACAGCTGCCTGGATGTTAGGGGACATCAAACTAACCTTTTCACATAGTGACCTCTGACCTTTTCAGCCAGCTTCAGGCATTTTGTTTGCGGCTTAAGCTGCACGTTGTGGGCAATTATGCTTCCCCTCCGATGGGCCAGGTGTTGAGAGTATAACCATCTTTATACAGTATCTGCTTCCAGCTTTGTCATTTACAGAGAGTTACTCACCACTTTGTATGGAGCTGAATTTGTATTTGATGCTTTTGAAAAAAGTAATTAGTATAATTTTGCAGAAATGAATAAAACGCAAAGTGCAAATTGGACAACACAAGAAAATTAAAATAACTTTTAAAAAAAGCAGAGGGTAGTGCAGACAGTTGATATAATATTATACAATAATAGAAAATTAAATAATTAAAAAACAAGCAATGTAAGGGTGTCACTTTGGCCTATTCATAAACCGATTTACTGAATAAATAAGAATATTAGTCAGATTAATCTCCATAAAACATAATAATTAGATGCAACTTTATATATAAAATTTCTCTACTGCAACCAATCACTCATTTAATCCATCAGTTATATGTAAAAAAATAGTAGTGGTATATTTTTGTACAGAAAACATGTTCAGTTTCCCTTTTTAGACTATTAATATACTTCCTCTTACACGACATTGTCTATGCATGACTCCTGTTTCAAGTATTTTTGTCACTACTCGAGTAGAGAATTTCTGCTAATGCATGTGTGTGTGTGTGTGTGTGTGTGTGTGTCTATGCTCTTTACCATGTCGAGCAAATTTCACAACAGAAATGTAAAAACCATTTGACAGTGTCAGTGATGACAGTGATGACCTTTCAGTCACCCTCACATCCTGCCTGCTTCAGTGTTCCAGCTGTGCTGTTACTGACATTGTGCCAACTAACAGAGGTCAAATGAAACTAAGACTGAAGAAAGAGCAAGAGAGGGTGATACAATCAGCAGCATACATACCGTCGAGTCTCGCCGTTCCTCGATGGGACTGTCTTTAGGTGTCAGGTTGACCGCCAGCTCCAGAGTACCCAGGTCGTGATCAGGATATTGAGGGTCTTTCAGCACTAAAGTCACAGGTATCGTCCTGGAACACACAGTCATGAATGTGTGCAGCTGTGAGGTCTGCTCTGCCCCCCCGACATGCTGAACAGTTCTCTCTCTTTATTATTATTATTTTATTATTAGGTTGCACCTAAATTAGTGAACTGTGGCCGCATATTTCAGACCTGCACTGCAGTCAGGATACGGGTGGTGGGGATACAGAGCACATGGTTTGGTTAATTCTAAATAATTATATTGTGTGCTGAGTCACTGTTTTACAGGACCAATGTGTAGAGTTCAGGTCTGTTTGCAGCAATTTAATATCATATATCATAAGTATTTTTATTAGTGTAACTTCAAATTGTTGTATTTACATCAGCTGAAAAACTTCATTTCCACAGTGTGCTCCTTTTCTAGTACAGTAGCTCTGAAAGGACAAACCAAAGAGCCTTTCCTGCTTTTATACTGAAGTCACAGCCACCTCAGGCTCTCCCACACGCCTGGATAGAGAGTGATAATGGAGAGCAACTCAGGTGATTGCAGTCTGCAGCCTCACTGCTAATCCTATACATCCTAAGTACAGCTGAGGCTGGTGGCAATGTCACTGACTTTGCAGCTTTTTGGTCAGAATTCAAAGAGTTGAACAATCTTTTGATGGTCAAAGATGTCAACTACAAAAATGGACTGGCATTCATATAAAGAAAGGCACAGAATGCCCATAAACACACAAAGCTACGAGGTGCAGGCAGTCCAGCGTTAGCTGCTCTTCACTGACCTCCTGTAAAATTAAGATGGGCCCTCTTATTACAGAAGCTCCTTAACAGGCTATAATACAATAGAACAAGCTATTGTTCTAGATCAGATGATAACTAGTATTTGATTTTACTGTAATCATCGTCGACTGGTCCCTGAGAGGCTCCTGGCAACATTTGAAAAATTAAAGAGATGCGGCTGAAATCAATTTAGCACAAAGTTATGCAACAAAATGCCAACAGAAATCTGAGAAAGCAGCTCACAACCATGTTTTTTGAAAAAGATTTGTAAAATGATTTTAAACCTCATATTTAATAGAAAATACAACACTAACAGTATAATAAATGTTAACCCTAAACTGGGAAAGGATAGTACATATTAATTCTGACTGTGACTCAGCAAACACATGAAAACACAGAGTGGAGCATCAGCCACTAAATATTTTAATTAATAATGAGGTGATAAAATCTAAAAAGTGCATCTCAGAGAGGCTGAATCTTTCAGATCTAAAACCAGAGGGGTTCACCACTCTGTCAAAGACCGTCTGAGAATCCAGAGAAAGCTGTGTGTACCAGAGACGTAAAACTCTGGTGTTCCACAGGGTTCTGTGCTGGGACCAATTCTATTTACACTATACATGCTTTATTGGAGGGTCTTTACCTTACAATAGAAAGTGCCTTGAGGCAATTATTTGTGGTGATTTGGTGCTATATAAATAAAAATGAAATGAATTGCCTTAGGCAGTATTATTAGAAAACATTGCATACATTTTCACTGTTATGCAGATGATTCTCAGCTTTATCTATCCATGAAGCCAGATGACGCACATCAGTTAGTTAAACTGCAGGAATGTCTTAAAGACATAAAGGTCTGGATGACCTCTGGAGGCCATGGCATTACTTTGGCCTCCAGTAACACTGTGAGAAGTCATTTTTGACCAGGATATGTCCTTCAATGCACATATTAAATATGTAGAACTGCTTTTTTGCATTTTTGCAATATTTCCAAAATTAGAAACATCCTGTCTAAGAGCGACACTGAGAAAATAGTTTGTGCATTTATTCCTTGTAGGCTGGATTACTGTAATTCATTATTATCAGGCTGCCTTAAAAGCTTTACAAATATATTGTTTACAAATTATAATTATACATATAATGGCATTTTTTTCCTGTTTATTGTGTCTTTTCTCATGTGAAGAAACGTGCAAAGAATCTCTTTATGTTAACATATTTCTTTCTGGCTTGTGAAAAGAAAACCACCTGTGGAGGGACACAATACAATACTGACTGACCTCTGCTGCTCCAGAGACTCCAGGTACAGAAAAGCAGAACCCATGAAGTCATCTTGAAGGCCAAAGTCATAGTCAAACACCTGCAGAAGAGCAAACGACCTCCACTGACCACTGCTCATTAAGAATTTATATGGAAAAGCTTGTGTGTGTGTGAATGTTTGTGTGCGTTTGCCTTTACCTTGACATACAGAGGTTCGCTCAGGCTGTCCATGATTAAGGTCGTCTTCTCGTCCCACACCGGGTTGAGGTTTTTGTGAATGATTTTGCTCCTGAACACCTCTTTGCCAGCAAGCTTGAACTTGACATATGGATCACTAGTTCCTACAAAGACAAATAAACTTATCAGACATCCATGAAAGAGCAAAGTGAAATCATGCACAGATATCAGTGTACCTGCTCTGTCCCGGACAGCCAGGTTGTGTCCTCGTTTCAGCTCAATCTCCAGCTTGTACATCCCTGACCGGGCTCGCTCAGGAGAGACCCCTGAAGCGCATGAAGCGCCGACTCCCTGTCAGCACAGATAGATGCATTAATTACATGAAAGAAACAGCTTCTCAGTGATAACCCTCTCAAAATCAGTGAACTCACCAACATTTTTCAAGCAAAATCAAGTCTCTTCTAGCCAGTCACAGAACTGTAGCCTTTAATACCTCGGCTGTATCTGCAGCCACGCTCGCACACTTACGCTGACTAAAGTGTCTAATTCAGCTCGGTACCTCGTCCCAGCGGTGATCACTGACAGGAAATTACACGAGAGAAGCTTCCTCCCATCAGATCATAGAGCTGCTGTGCTAATATTTTTTTTCACCATTCTTGTACAACCCTCATTGCTACTGCAGATGCGGCCATGCAGAAACAGAATATATGCAAGTGTGGGCATGAGCGGCCCAACGCTGCTTTATTACCTGACGTGTAGCTGATCAGAGACAGGATGAATGCTTCTAAACATTCTGAAAGTGGGGCTGCAGCAGGCATCCGCACTCTGCCACACCAAAATCAACTCTACACGGATCATTTACAAAGAGCACAGATGGAGCGCTACCAAGTGCAGTCCCCGGGTCAGTGGGACCTGAGCCTCTGCAGTGATCAGGAAGGCTAACGTGACAGCCAAACAACTACAAAGAGACAGTAAATGACTACAAAAGCTTAATGTATATAAAGAGACACTAAATGACAGACACTGTGATGTCACCACAGCCCTGTCACCTTTAACACTGGTGCTTGAGGACTGGCTGCAGTCTTGGTGTGAACATCAGGTGTCAGCACTCAGAAAGAAACCTCTTCCTCCTCCTCAGCGCTGGCATAGGAGCAGATGACGGCAAAACAGGAAGCAAAGCAATCCGAGGTTTTCCCGGGAAAGTCCCATCTTTCCAAGCTGCTAAAGCTCCTGCACTGATGCATGACTGAAACCATAGCAAACACTGACATACACTTACTTTGCCTACAAAGAGACACTTACTGACTTCAGTCAATAAACCACAACCACAAGACAGCACAAGAGTAGCACAAAATGACTACAAAGACACACCTCGGGTCAACTATTCAAAGTGTGGTGTTCAGATCAAATATTCAGAGATGTAACTGTCTACAGCAGTGTTTCCAAAGTCAAGAGGGCTGCTGCCCACTTAAAAACCATAAACCGTACATATTAGACAATGTAATGTAATATGTGGTTCAGTTATGAAGAAGGCAGCTCTAACTCATTTCCTTATTTAGTTGAAACTGAATTGTAGTGTCCTCATCCACCTACAACCCACTGCCAACACGTACAAAGACACAAAAACACTACACAGATGTGCAAATGCTGTATCTGAGGATCTGACGGTGTCTCAATAATGCTGAATAAAATACCACAAAGGTTGTGCAACTTCATACGTGCAGATCCTTCTTCTTCAGTTGGTGCAGCTTCATTTACTGAGCTCAGTGCATGTTGTGCACTTACTGTAAGTCTTACAGATCGTATCATTAATTATTTCCATCTGTCATTGAAAACATGCTTCAATTTGAATGTCAGCAACACTGATAATAAACATCAATCACCATCCATCACTTTAAATGTAACAGAAGTACTCTGCTGGGAGAGCAGCGCCCTATCAGCACACACACGTCCACTCACAGCGATGCTCTGATCAATACTTCTGTAATATGATGATATGTGAGCACTTCGCTGCACGCTCCCTGTGGGAAACTTTCAGCTCTTGATGATATTTGGTTTGTTCAAAGTTATTATAGAGCAGACAGGCTGAACAAAGTAAAATATAAATAATTACAATGTAAATGTAAGGGTAAGGATATCTGTCGATGGCCTTGGGGTCTGTGTTTGGTTCTCTAAGCAGTCCCTGAGTGGGTTCTGCAGTGTGATGGGTTCCTGGCGGAGGAACCTGCTGCTGTCAGGAACATTTATCTGGGTGGTTGGTGATGAAGTAACACTTCCTGGTGTTGTAGCAGCATGATCAGTGCTCTTCAGTTCACCAGTTAATGGATTTAATGCTGCAGCTGGTAGGTGTAAACAGGCCAAAGGAATAAAAACATAAAAGATAAAAATTAAGCATGTACAGTACAGACACGACAGACAACAGATAAGCACAGTACACAATGCTGAAAAACAGAAACCAATAATAGTATTGACATCATGCTGTTAAACCTGGCTGTTCGCACTTTGGGACCAGAAACTGAAGCTCACTATGCAAAGGGTCAAAGCAGCCAGCTGCTGTTACACAGGGGTGATGCTGCTGGGACACTGAGTGAGTTTCTGAACAAACGTGAATATAGTCTGAAAACCAGGATTCTGTGGTTAGTTTTGTGGCTGAAGGTTTCTAATAATGTGTCTCAGTGAGTGTGAAAACACATACTGTAACTGAATGGCCCATCACGATGCCCCAGCACAACCTCTCCAAAAGCAACCAAAGAGGTTTAAATCACAAAGACAGTGTAGAAACATACATTTACAGGAACCACACACAGCACCTTTACCCTGTGAGCCATCCTCAATGTTTGACTTCGTATGGATGCCGATGGTTAAAGACATACGGTATAAAGCACTTCTAAAGCTTCATAGCAGCCACTCTCACAGCCGGCCTACTCAACACACATTATGAAACAGGGTGAAGCCTCTGAAGTGTGCCAAGCTCTGGCGAGCTGCGGAAATTCCACTGGCACAAACTGAAAACACGATAATAAATTGAGTGAGACTGTCCTGTGTAACATGAGGAGGCTGAGTGTGTCTGTGTGGAGGCTGTGCTGTGGGAGGACGGCTGCTGAAGTGTTATGTTGCCTCGTCTCCATCCATAGCTGGAGAATGGAATCATGGAGGGTGAGTCCAGCTCAGACCTGATGATGATGTTAAATAAAGAGATGAAGTCCAACCAGCAGGCCCTGGTCTGAGGGTACCAAGCAGTGCTGAGCGTTTTCACAGGAGTGTTTTGTTTGTCCGTTAAGCCCTTTAACTCTGACCTATGACTCATTCACATATGATAAAAGCTCCTAACTCAAGGGATCAACCAGTGTTGGGACTACACATAACACACAACTTAGTAAAATGTATCGTTAGGAATTTTGTTACTAGCAGCCTGTTGCAAAACCATGACATTTGTTCCCATTACTTTAGTTGAATCTATGGAAAATGCCAAATAAAAACAGCTGTGTGTGTGTGTGTGTGTGTGTGTGTGTGTGTGTGTGTGTGTGTGTGTGTGTGTGTGTGTGTGTGTGTGTGTGTGTGTGTGTGTGTGTGAAAGTAACCAGCAAATGTTATGACTTTAGAGCATGATATCCATCCACAGCTTTTCTTTGTGTGTTGGCATCGGTCAACAGCAAGATTTGGACTATGGAGCAGATGACCCGACCAGAATGTGGAATTCTGTAACAAAGTTATTACAAACTTCATGACGGCGTGAAGGACCTTCCTCTTCAGTGAAATGCAGACTCAGCTTTTTACTGTCTATGATACAGATCAAAGCACAGCGTGTCGGCCTTTTACATGCTCTTCTTTCTTTTAAAATCCTGGGCAACATCAGGGTTATTTACGCTAAGCTAAGCTATCTGCATATTCCCAAAGTCTGATGCTTTAAGTTGTGAGGATTCACACCTGTCACACCTGCTGTGTGCGTTTTCATTTGTCACCTGTCATCTTGAGGCCAGGCAGTTTTAATAAAGTTTCCTCTTCCTTTGCTAGTCAACAGGAACTATCTATAGCAGCTCCTGAGGCCTCCCGTTGCCTTCCATTTCTATAGCTCGCAGATTTCACTGCTTCCCTGTGGCACGGCTCCAAGGTGTGTTAGCTCACACTACATCCTATCACGCTGACGAGGGCAGACGACACAAACCCAGCCCAAGGCTGAATCAGGAGGTTTACATTATCGGAGTAACACATTCTGCCAGAATTAACAAGCGGCTTAGAAAAGGATTAAGTACTAAATCAGGAAGCAAAGCACAAAGCTGGGAATAGCATCCGACTGCACACAATCCCATCAGCTGCACTGATACGTGCCTATTTTAGGACAACATCTGTACATCACACTTTGAGAGCATCTACAGACACAGAGATCATGAGGTTTCATTAACGCAGTATTTGGTCAGTGCTAATGTGGATGTTGCTGATACTACTCTCCATTAAGTTGGTGTAAAATAGCTGTGATTATAACTATTACTGCTTTATTACTGTATTACTATTTATGAGTTCACTGACTAATTTTTCATGTCGACTTCATGGTCAGGTGTGAAGGTGTTTGGTAATGCATCCCAGCCGTGGCATACTCCTTATTACTGGAATCATTGGAGCAATAAAAATCATAACTTTGTGGTTTAGGTTTAAACTAATACCTTCGGTGGAAACTCATGTAACAGCTTTATCTAATATTGCATAAATGACAACAATAGCAGCATGGTTTGTCTTGGTGCTTAACAAGAATTTGGTTCTGTTACTGTTCTAGTTTAATGCTGCTCCTTGGTACTGAGTCATTTTCACTCATCAACAAATGCTTTTGTTTACTGATGTCAGGCCACAGTTTGCCGCAGTGTTGTGTTGTTCAACCCAGAAGAGTGTCTAACATTTTTGTTTGACAAATGTCTGAATTGTTATGATAACTCTCATATAATTACATGGACCCAAATAACTGGGGTCCACATTAGAGCCCAACCAATATAGGCAATACTTTAAGATCAATACCAATATTTGCTGATTTTTTCAGGCACATGAAACATAAACAGTTCCCTAATATTAAATATGTGTAGTTATCTCCGTGTTTATGCTCAGATCAGTTGGTTGTGGCGTTTGTGGCATTACGAACACAAGTTGCCAACACAGAAGTTGCAGAAAGCCCTCTAGTGGACAAACTATGCAACATCAACCCCCATTACAGGGTTGAAGGGTGTTTTTTCCATCCCTCCTTTACTTTTTTTTTCATTTATCAACTGTTATGAATGCTGATAAAGACCATAATATCAGCTCACTAATAAACTGCTGAGGCTGCAGTACATATGTGGTCCATGCAGCTGATAATTTTCTTCAAACTTACCTGAGGCGGGGACCTTTTGCAATATTTGGGGTCTACCCTGGGGTGACCTCATTGTTGGGACACAAAGGTGCAGGTGCTGTGTTACATGTAAATCTCTACACTGTCATCACATTCTTCAAAGTGATGTGTGTGCCTCCATCTCGCAAAGCAATTTTTGTCTCTCCCACAACAGTTTGATCTTTTTTTCCCTCTCTGCCAATTACTGCTTCTACCTTATGAAACACAAGTGGCATAACTGTTTAATAAGTTACTAAGAATAATGTGTTACAGAAAAATATAATGGAATTACACTAATTACTAATTACTGTAATGCCCTGACACCTGATCTTTGTGTGTTACTTATTGTGTGTCTGTTAAATGGCACTGATGAGAATGTAAGTGGAGATTAGAGACACTCTCTCAGGATGCTGAAAATGAAGCCAATAAAAGCCACAGAGAGCTGATGGTGAGAAATATCTTGAGCAATATTCATGTCAACAGCTGAGCCCTCCATAATATGATGCCTCAACCTAATGTTCCCATTAGCATAAATATGACTGCGATTACAGACTGTAGTGATCAATACTGTAAAAAGCAGAGAACACTCGCGATGCAGCCGAGCCAACAAAGAGAATGTGAGAAACTTCAACACTTTTTTTCACAGCGCCTACAAAGTAGCTGTACTGAAAAACGTGTGATTGTGGTGAGTCGTACCGTTTTATATTCAGTTCACTTGTAGCTGTGTTCAATACGTTCTGAGCTCTAATAACATGGTTATAACATGGTGCTCAAAGCAGCAAGGTTCAGCAAGGTTGACATGACCCAGGAAGTGGCTGCATCCGTCAGTTTCTCACGTCGGCTTAAGTCAGAAAGCCGCAACACAGACAGCAGAAAGTAAAAGCATGAGGCTGCAAACTCTTCTCACTACTTCCTGTTTAATAGAGCACCAAATGTTGTGCTATTGGCAGCAGTACACATGCTGCAAAAAGCTGAAAGCCCAGGCATGCATCATGCAAATGTTAGAGAAAACAAGAGGCTTTATTTTTTATTATTTGCAGCAAATCTCAAGATCAAGAATGCTAGTCAGAAGGACTATTTGAGGTTAAAACATTTCCTGCAGCATAAACTAGTCAACCACAACATTAAAACCACCTTCTTCATATCCTGCAGTTCTCTCTCATGGTGCCAAACATCTCTCACACCACAGACACAGCTGGGACTTTCCCGTGCTGTCTAGCAGCAACTGCTTTGCTCTGACTGGGATCTGGGGAGTTTGGGGGGCAGGACAAAGGCTTGGGTCTATATCTGGTCCCTTTGGATGATGTGGCGCCATGTTTATGCCTGCTCAAAGAGACTGCAGCTGTCAGGGAGGGTACACAGTCTGCAACACTGGTTAGGTGGGTGATACATGTGAAAGTAACATACATGTAAATGCCTGGGCTCAGGGTCTCCAAGCAGAACATTTTATTGTAATGAGATGATTCGCGGTCAGTGGTTTTAGTGCTGTGGCTGGTCACGGTATGAGAACAAGAACATAAAGTCCAGGGACCCGCTTATACGAGAACGGCATGAAAACGATACTTTCTGAAAACAGGGGGCACTCGCACATGCACACGGGAGGGGAGGGGAGATGGGGGGGTATGGTGCAAAAATGGAAGGGACTGGCACTTACACAGCGTTTTCCTAGGCTTACTGACCAAAGTGCTTAAGATTACCAACCTCAGAAACCCACAGATTCCTCTAGGAACTTTATCTACCTCACAATCGAATTCAGACTGTGTGAGGAAGCTGGAGACACCACACAGACTCAACACAGCAACATCCAACCAGGACAATCAAAGCCAGAGCCTTCCTGCGATGAGTCCCATCCAAGAAGGGCAGCGAGTAGAAGCCTTGGATTAATAATCAGCAGAATATTAAAACTTTATGGCAATTTATTTTAATATCACCCAGTTCTTCCATCCTATCTAGCTTTTCTATCAAATACTTGAAGCTAACTGTCTGGGTCACTGCTTACACAAAGAGGATTTTGAGTATTGATGAAGCCAGGCTTGGCCTGCTAAGACATCGCTCAGAAAACCCATTAATTATGACATAGGTCTCATCTTAGGGTCCTAGACTGGTCAAGTGTTCACAGAGTAACAAACACAAAGCTGGAAGAAAGGTGAATAACTAACAAGGCTGCTGTTAACAATGTAGGAATCCTCAGTGCTGCACATACACAAGTATCAAACATAGGTGACAACAGACCGAATGAGCTCACCGACAGCAGCCGTCCACACGAGGAAACAAGGGAAAAGGAGTCATCGCTAGAGGCCCAGCGGAGTAACCCTCGGATTGCTAGACGGGACTCTGGCACTGAAGCCTCACTTAGAAAGCGATCCAGGGTCGAGCGGGGCGCAGGAAGAATATGTGGACAAGGATGTAAAAGGTGGAGTGTGGGGAGAGCCGCTCTGAGGGACAAACTGCAAAGGCAGAGACTCTGAGGATACTTCCAAAGCAATTCAACTCTGGCAGAAGCACAAACTTCAAAAAATCAATAATCTATAACCCATGAGAAGCATGGCAGCTGAGAAGGAGCAGGTGCTGTACAGGAGGTGAGGAGGCTGGATGAAAGAATCAGCATCGGGTGAGTGGGAGGGAGGAAGGTGAAGAACTATCCTGGCTGACTTGCCTATAATCCTACCCCAGTGGTTAAGCCTGACTGACAGGCTGTACTACAAGGTACACTAAAGGAAAACACCACAAGAGGTGTCTTTTAAGGTCACAGAGCAAATTAAGGCCACAAAGCGCGCTCACTGATGTCCAACTAAAACCTGCAGGACTAAAAATACTGTCGGCTGCCAGTGCTCCCCCTAAAGCTCCTGCAGCAGAATGCTTAGGTGGCACGAATCCCCTGGAAGTACAAGTCCTATAACACATAATTACAGGTCTCAGTACATATTAATAGTAATAATACCCCATTTTTTTAATACCCCTTGGCCTTTGCAGGCTGAGGGGTAAAACATTAAGCAGCCAAAAAGTATTCATAGAACAACATTAATAACAACACTGAATGTGAGCTCTAATAGTGCTCGATGCAGAGAGACAAACCCAGAAGGGTAAGCATTATAACTGCACATAACTTTAATGAAAGCTCCAGTTTTACTGTGAAACCGTGTTGGCTTAAATGTTGGGGACATTCTTATATATGAAACATGCACGTAAATAAAAGGGTCAATGAAAGAAAAACACGATGAGCTGATAACAGATCTTCCCTGTTCTTAGTTAAAATGAGGGCCCTGAAACAGAGGAAATAAAGACCTGAGCACCTCTGAGTCTCTGTGCTGGTTGAATCAGAAGTAGAGCTGGTCAGATCGACAGAAAAGAAAAGAAAAAATAGAAGCAACCTCCATTACTGACTTTCCTTATTGTGACCAGAGACTGTTTATAAAAGATGGATACAGCCACTGTGACTCACTCACTGGCAGTCCCACAGCAGTGAGTGATGGTTTGGCCTGCTGGCCAATTCCATCTTAGATTAAACTGGAAGTAACCATGTTTGAATAACAGGATGAGGTTAGTGTTACCCCTACTGCTCAATTGAGTGGGGACCCCAAAGGAGCCAAAGGGGATAAATATGATTGAATATAAATAATAAACCAAAAAGCTTTAATTTGGCGTGCCTCATTGACTCCCTGCACCATCTTACAAAATCAGTACAGCCTGGCCCTCATTCAAGTTCAGCTGGTATCTGTGAACACAGTTCCTTAAAATTCAGGTGATAGCTTTTTCTAATTTTGTTTGCCTTTAAACTATCTTTCCACACAGGAATTAATCACAACAGTTTAACTAGGTTAGTTACATAGAGACAGCTGTGTACAACAGGTTAGTTATGTACAGAGACCACACCAGTGCTTTTTACCAAGCTGTATATAGGTTTATTTCTGCTGTAAAATGAAGCATTTTATCTGTGTGTACCAGTCTGTACCCTGCATTATACAGCAGAGGTTAAATATGTCCTCCTTTCATGAACACTGCCAACAGATATGTTTTTATTTCTTATTTAATCCAAAAATGTTTCCATCTGGAAACAATTCCTTGGTGAGAGAGAGCCGATGATGCTGCAGTATTCACCGTCAATCACAAGAATTTCTTATACGGGTCAACTTTGATCCGGCCGGCACAGATATTAATGATACATTTAGTGTATGCTACTGCAAACTTGTGCAAATGCAGTAACTAAACAAATACCCTAAAGTAACAGTGCTAACAGTGTGACAAGGATGACTCCAACATGAGCGGACAGAGAGAGACCGTCAGGTTTCTCACGGTTCAGTTGAAAGGCAAACAGCTCCTCCTAATATCATCCAGTCTGACAGATAGCTGTCTCACTCATTAAGCCAATCACACAAGTCCAGCAGGTTTGCAGCTGTTCAATATTCATGGCAGACTGTGTGAAACAATAACTAGCATTTTTGTTTCTAATAACATTCAACAGGATCCTGTATTTCCTCGTCTGCAGAACTCCACACACTGTGATCCAAAACCCTGCAGCTCAGTGCAGAGTGGCTCCAGGCAAAAGGGACACAGTCTGCACTTACTGTGTATTCATGAAACCTTAGCACTTAATATTTTATATGTATGAACCCATTCACTCACACAGACTCACACACGTATTTCATTTATGTAACTCAGAGAATCAAAATTTAAAATAAGTATTCATTAATTTTGTACTAATGGTGTCAAAGCTTTCAACTGGAATGCTCCCTCAAGTTGGACTTCCAACTCAGAAAGTCGGAGCAGCCCCACCAACTCCGACCTAGCGATCCAAGATGGTGGCAGTGCACATAAACAGTAAAACTCAAAAATCTGTGTTCTGAACAGCCACTGTTGTGTATTTGTGACTTGCTAAACAAGCCATATGCAGAGCACTGAGCAGGCTCTGTCTGACAACCTGCTGCACAAAAAAACAAGCACTACTGATGCAGGAACGGCTCTACCTGCAGGATCCTGCTCTTCTTTGCTTTTCCGACTTTACTACTGGAATGTGCTCAACTCAGGAGTGATGTCACTCCCAGCTCTGACGCCTGACTTCTGAGGGAACTGGATGGCAGTATAGCCTTCTGTTTTAGCTGCTTTAAGACCATGGTCCTTATAAGCCAAATTTCTGCCCCTTGCAAACAGAAGGTTTGAGCAGCAGGTGGGTGGAGCTTCTGATCTCACAGGATCCCCCACAGAGCAGTGTGGCTGAGATGACCATGACAGGGATATCTACTGTCATCATGCTGAAAGCTGAGCTGTTGGCTCATGTATGTTCATGTCTGCTTATACAATATATAAGCAGACTTGAACATATAAACGATGCTTTGGAAAGCACTTCTCTTTATTAAACTTACCTTTAAAGATAATACGGTACTCCTATACGTCACACGTGTTTACAGATCCTGCAATGACGTTCTTACATAACGCTTTTCTACTCTAACAGAGCATCAAAGCACTTTATGTAGCATGTCTCACACACACGCATGCACACATTCATTAAAGCACTTTTTTCTATACCTAAGCACCTCATCTAACATTTGCACACCCCGATGGATGCATCAGGAGCAACTCCAGGTTCAGCATCTGTATACATGCAGACTGCAGGAGGGGATCAAACCACCGACTGGCAGACGACCCGCTCTATCTCCTGCCACCACCCACAAATAAAGGACAAATAGTCTGACTGCATTTCTTTACACTGGATGAGAACATCATGTCATGTCTTCTGTGCTTTCTTTGCCATTTTTGCAGGAACTGAACTATAAGCCTCAGTTCAGCAGTTCATGATAGCACGCGTTAGCATGAGCCAGAAACTAGAAAAGCCATCCAACATCTGCTTAAGGCACAGGCCTGCCACTGGAGCAAGTTTGGGTTTAGTTTCTATCCCCAGAAATATTATTATCAGCATCTAACTCCCTCCAGACCTCACAGCAAGAAGGTGCTGGTACAAAGGGTTGAGGTCAGGGCTTTGGAAAGGTCATTCAGAAGCTTAATGTTAGCCTCCTTTATCCATCCCAAAACCAGATCTGATGTGTGTTTGGGATCATTGTCCTGTTAGAACAATCGGTGGTGTCCGAGTTTCAACTGTTTAGCTGTTGAAGGAAGGTTGGAGGTAGTCCTCCTCCTTCATTATTCCATCCACTTTGTGCAACAGCCCGATAGGATGATACTACCACCACCATGCATGGCAGTTGGTACAACGTTCTCAGGTTTGAAAGCCTCACCTTGACCTCCTCCACACATACATCTTGTCACTGTGGCCAAATCTTTGTCTGATTCTGATGCATCTGTGTAGCCACTCCACAGATACACACATTAACTTCTAACCTTGTGGAAGTTCAAGCACTTCACTCACTGTTCTTGTGACGCTCACTTGTGGTTCCTCGGTTATTTAAAAGTAGAATGGGAGGCAGAGCCTTCAGCCTTCAGGCCCCTCTTTTGCAGGACCAGCTCCCAGTTTGCATTCCTTAGTTATGCTGCTATAGGCCTAGGCTGCCGAGGGGTTCCTGTGATCCACTGAGTGTTTCTTCTTCATTCACCTCTTTTCACTCTGTTTATACTCCACTCTGCATGTAATCATTAGTTATTATTAATCTCTGTCTCTCTCTTCCACAGCATGCCTGTTGTCCTGTCTCCCCCCCTCACAGCAGATGACCCCCCCTCCCTGAGCCTGGTTCTGCTGGAGGTTTCTTCCTGTTTAAAGGGAGTTTTTCCTTCCCACTGTCACCAAGTGCTGCTCATAGGGTCATTTTGACTGTTGGGGTTTCTCTGTATTATTGTTGGGGCTTACCTTACAATTAGGGGTGGGACTTTAACGCGTTAATTTCGATTAATTAATTACAGGGAAATTAACGCGTTAAAATTTTTAACGCATTTTAATCGCACTTTGAACCGTGGAACGTTTCTCAGTGCGCGAGTTCCCGGCATACAGATTATATCGACGCACAATGTCCAAATTAGGGGCCGCATCCTGCGAAGGACCCGGCCCACGTCTTTCGCAGCCCACAAAGGCCGGAAGTGAGCGGCTAGCCTTCATATCAGCTGCCGTCACCTCTGCGTAGCTCATGTCGCCTAGCAACCGTGAGTGAGAAGCACAGCTGTGTAAAAGCAGCTGTTAAACGGAGAATGAACTTTTTCTCCTTTTTGTGGTTTAATTTTAAGTCTTTAATTCAAAATAAGCTGTTAAAACAAGCATAACACATTTCAACATCAAGGAATACAGCTGGGAGAATGATTAATTTCCAACTATAACAAGTGAGACATTAATGTTGAATAAAACTATCCAGTTATGATGCTTAACTTTAATTTCAGGAGTTTATCACAGGAGCACTTCTGCCCTTCATTGGTCTGTGTAGTAGACTGGTGGGAAAATAAACAAAATTTTGAAGTTTAAGCTTATGTATATTGATTTATTCATCAACCAAACTTAAATTAATATTTATCATGTCAAATATTGAAATGCGATTAAAATGCGATTAATTTCGATTAATTAATTACAAAGCTTGTAATTAATTCGATTAATTTTTTTAATCGAGTCCCACCCCTACTTACAATATAAAGCACCTTGAGGCAACTGTTGTGATTTGGTGCTATATAAATAAAACTGAATTGAACTGAACTGAAACCATGTGGACGTTCAGAGACATTTCGTTAGCTGAATAGCATAATTGCCTAAGTCATATTTTGGCCAACATTGAGATATCTATCTAAATCTACACTGTTAGCAGAGTAGAAGTAGTTAGGTATCTCAAAATATGCCAAAATATGACTTAGGCAATTATGCTATTAGGCTAACGATTTGCGTTGCAAGTGCGTAGCTTTGAAGATTTAATTCATTATGAATCTCAGCACAATGACGATATTAATTCAATTCATCAATGGAGAAACCATATTTTTAAAAAATGAATGAATGAAAATCACCTTGATTAGGTGAGATATTTCCATTTACTTTGACCATCATCAATCCCTGACATCATCATCCATCAGCACAACCCTTGTGGACGCTGCTTTGTTACAACTTGTTTTATATCAGTATGATTAGAAACCACTGATTTAACTTCTTATCATCCCCCCAGGTCACCACTTAGGAGTAGTATTAGTAGTTTAGGTTGTTTTTTTAGCCACACACTAAAAAAACGTACAGCTTCACTGGGGTGCCAGGGTGGCTCAGTGGGTGAGCAGGCGACCATGTACACCACATGGCTGTGGTCCAGGGGTGCGGCCTGGGTTCACATTAACTATCTAATAAAGGCCAAAAATAACCTTTAAAAAATATATAGCATCAGAAATTAGAAGTTAGCGTTCAAATCAAGTTTCTATTCTTGTGACTCTAGTAGATTAAAACCTTTACTGCAATACAAAGTACACCATTTCCCAGTGATGCAGTAAAGACTTGTTAAGCACAAAATATGTACTTAACTGCAAAGTTTATGAGCTTCATAATCTATACAAAAGGCTTTGCAGGATGGACCTTCATTACAACAGAGTTACCGTCTGTATTTAAATTCTAACTTTCCCCGACATGCTGAGCATTTCCTCAGTGCCTGCAGAGCCTCCTGATACTACATCACTCAGCAGTTACACGGTCTCTCCACAACACTTCCAGGCTTTCCATCAGTTGAGCCTCACCTTCTAATCACACTTGGACAATTTCCAGGTCCCCTTCAACAAAGGCTGCTGCGACCATTTATTTAACCCACTTCAACATGTTTACAACTTTTGTTCTGGCTGTTCAACACAGTCTTGTAGCACTTGGCTGGCCCCCACCTGTCTCAGTCTAGCCAACCCATCCTCACTCCCAAGTCATCACATACTGACCTTTGATCCCATGTGTCATTTTGTAATGCAGTGGGTACCCCTTTCCTGACAGTTTTTCAATGGGCACAGTCCCTTAGTAATAAATGATAACAATAACTTTATTTGTATATCACTTTCAAAACATACAAAGTGTTTCAGAATTTGGATAAAATCACACATTATAGATAAGTGCGCATATTCAAACATGCAAATACACAGTCAAACACGCGTCTTCCTGCATACACACTCCCATACACACTCCCATACCCGCTCCCATACACACTTCCATACACACTCCCATACACACTCCCATACACACTTCCATACACGCTCCCGTACACACTCCCATACACACTCCCATACACACTCCCATACACACTTATACTGTCAGGCTCCTGACCACGTGTTTGGCACTGAATGAGAAAGTTTTGCAGGCTTGTAGTCACTGCAGTTCTTAGAGGAATCTTCTGTCTTTCCTGCAGACCTGACACTAGCTTACAGATGTTGTTGTTCTTCCTTCAGCACTGTGTCATCTGCAGCCTCGTGTGTGCTTAATTTGTAGGACTGGAGACAGGTGCCCTGGAGCCACCAGCCACACACAATTCATCCTGCCTTAAATGCACCCAAACAGACTGTTGTTGTTGTTAGACACAAAACACTTAGGCATAGGAAAAAAGTGCTCGTATGAAAGGGTGTGAATGTGTGAATGAGGCGTGTTGCATAAAGTGCTTTGAGTGCAGAGTAGAAAAGTGCTATATAAGAAGCAGTCCATTGATCATTTACTCTGCTCGTGCAGCCCTTTGACTAACTTGTACTGTTCTGCTTGTATCACGCTCCCGTTAACTCCTGTTTCCCTGCAGCGTCATTGGATGACTCATCATTGACTCAGCCCCTAGCTCCATAGATACCGCACTGCAAGCTCCCCCTCACCCTGGCCTGTTGACCCCATCTTCAACTCAGGTTCTCTGTCTCAACCTCAGCTCAGAGTTCTCAGATACCAGTTGGAGCTCAACTTTTCCTTGTGCTCATTTCATTCCCTGGACAGTCCTTCTGCCTGAGTAACTCTATCCATCCACTTTGTGCAGCTTAATCAAGTCCAGGCCAAGTAACTCGCTCACCCGAAATGTGAAAACAATTACTAGTATAGAAGTTGCAAGCAAGCTCATTCTGCATGCAACAGGCCTCCAACCTGCTACAGAATGCAGTCATTGTTCAAATGATTAGTTCCAGCTTTGCGCTTAATATGACTCATCTTTCATAATTTGTTATAATCACTTCCAGCTGTGTATGAGACAACGGTGCCAATCTGAACAGTCAAAAGTCAAACATGGCTCTCTTTGCCAGTACAAAGATTGTAATCTGGGCTTTCTATCTTCCTTATTTATCATCTGTCCTTTCTGCCCTGACTGTGTACCTATTTCAGGCTTAAATTCCTCCTGTGTCTTCTTTCTTCACAGGAATCTCTCCGCTGCAGAGAACACACCTGCTTCTCTTATACTGAAAAAAAAATCTGCTGGTTTACTTTAGTGAAATCGACAGTTAGTGTAGGATTCATGTGTCAAAGTGTCTGCTGCAGGGTTTCCCCCAGAGGCTGCTCTACCTAGTCATCCATGTGCAATCATTTCCTTTTAGGTACACCTACCTAAAATTAGCACGGTCTGTCCACACAAGTACAGCAAAAAAGGAGAATGTATGACCAAATATATTTAAAGTACAGCTGCACAAAGGTGTCGCCTGTTACTCCATATGATACACTGCTCAAAAAGATTAAAGGAACACTTTTTAACCAGAGTACAGCATCAAGTTAAGTATCAGAGGGGGGTGTTAATCAGTTTCAGCTGCTTTGGTGTTCATATAATTAACAACAGGTGCACCAGAGGGGCAACAATGAGACAACCTGCAAAACAGGAATGGTTTCACAGGTGGAGGACACTCACATTTTCCCTCCTCATCTTTTCTGACAGTTTTTTCACTAGTTTTGCGTTTGGATAGGGTCAAATGGCAGCATGAGGCCATACCTGAACCCTACAGAGGCTGCACAGGTAGTCCAACCCCTCCAGGATGGCACATCAATACGTGCCATTGCCAGATTTGCTGGACAGGGCCGTAGAAGGTCCTTAACTCATCAGCAGGACTGGTATCTGCTCCTTTGTGCAAGAGGAAGAGGATGAGCACTGCAGAGCTACAAAAAAGACTTCATGAGGGTGGTCTGAGGACCAAATGTTCTCTAGTGGGCCCTGTGCTCACTGCCTGGCATCATGGAGACCTGAGCACATGTGACAGATGTGAAAGGGTCTGGAGAAGCCGTGGAGAACATTATGCTGCCTGTAACATCCTTGACCAGTTTGGTGGTGGGTCAGTGATGTTTGGGGAGGGGCACACAGACCTCTACAGGCCAAACAACAAACAACACCCTGACTGGCATCAGGTACCAGGATGAAATCCTTGGACCCATGGTCAGACCCTACACTGGTGCAGTGGGTCCTGGGTTCCTCCTGGTGCACAACAAGGCCTCATGTGGTGAGAGTATGCAGGCGGTTCCTGGAGGATGGAGGAACTGATACCACTGACTGGCCCCCACGCTCACCTGACCTAAATCCAGTAGAACACCTCTACAGTTCATTTTTTTGCTGGTTTGTCCTTGTAGTATAACAGACTTGAATAATCCCTCCTTTTTTTCTCTCGTACACCCACACAACAAACAATGACTTTACTCTGGTTCAGCCTAAATTTGTGAAGTGAGAGGAGTGGCAGGCTCCAGAATACTTCCCCCATTGTTCTTCCACACTTGGATTAATCCTTTTAACAACAAGCACAACATCACTAAGCACAGTGTCAACAGACCCTCAATAAATACACAATGCAGCGTGTCTGCCATGGTCTGCACTCCCCTGTGAGTTCCACATTAAATGGTGCATCATAAGAAGTTATTCTATATTAGTTCTTCTTTATTTACAGGTCTGCTGCTCATGCTGGGTTTTATTTACCTTCAGTGTGGATCAGTGAAGCTGTGACACCAGGACTGCAGTGTGTTACTGGGTTAATGACAATCCCTATGTCAGCTCGGAGAGGTGTTTTCAAAGTGATACTCTAAGACCAAGTTCCAGTAATGATGCCATTTAAAGTTCAGAACTGGTATAATGTTTTATGTAAGTGTAATTTGCATTTGTAGTTGCAGCTAGAGTACTGACAGGGACTAGAAAGAGAGAGCAGATTTCTCCCATATTGGCTTCTCTTCATTGGCTCCCTGTTAAATCTAGAATAGAATTTAAAATTCTTCTCCTCACAAACAACTGTGGGGCCTCGGGCCCCGTCTTATCTTAAAGACCTCACCACCACCCTGCGCCCATGAAAAACTTGCTAGATCTTCTCTGCCAATACCAAACATGCTATTGATTCTGGTTCTGAGCTTCTGGTACTCCAGGTGATGACAATCAGGCTCATCATCGCTGGAGGCAATCTCACTGCAGAGAGACATCGAGAAGAGATTCTGCAACCAGTGACAATCCCATATCTCTGCAGTCTGGGACCGATCCTCCATGATGGCAGAGAGGGTTCATGAGAGACTACCTCCAGAATCTGGGAGTGGAGAGGATGGAATGACCTGCCTACAGTCCTGACCCCACTGAACACTGTGGGATCAGCATGGTCATGCTGTTTGTGCCAGAGTGACCAACACAACCACACTGGGTGACTTGTGACAAATGCTGTTGAAGGATGGGATGCTGTCCCAGTGTGACCAAGCTGGTGACCAGCATGAGGAGGAGGTGCTGTGGCTGTGTGGTTCTTCCACATGCTGCTGAGGCCCCTTTGTTACGTGAATAAACTTAAATTGCCAGTATGTCTTGGTTCTTCAGACTTCATTTATCCAATCCAATAAATGTCACCAAACCCAGTCAGCAGCAAAATCAGCTGTTTGGCAGAGAAGATTTGGCAACTTTTTGCAACCCACATCCTCAGATAAACAGGCTTGGTGTAAGATTTATTGCCAAGAAGTATTGTTACAGCAAAGGAATAATCCACCAAACACACATTTCCTTATTTTCTGTGCTTATAAAGTTAAGTTTATAAAGTAATCTGATGCAAAAAAGTAGACCAAGTGGGAACTATCACTGACCACTGCACTGTGGCATTATCAGATTTTAGTGCATATGCCACTTGTCATTTACTGTGTTACAGATCTTTGTATGTGTTTATTGTTTGCTTCCGCTTTCTGCTGACACATTTGTTTCAGCTATTACATCCAAACTTGCCTAAAGCACGTGTCCATCATTAACCTGTGAATATTAATGAAGTATTAATCTACAGGGCATTAACGTGGGTCCCTCCAGACATATGTTGAATAATCAACGTGTAACTGACAGGAGCTCACCTGCTGATCATCCTTGCTCTCCGGCGGTGTCTCCTCCGCCGCCGCCGCCGCCGCCGCTGTTGCTGCGTCGCCCCCGCTGCAGCTGCCCGGAGGCTCGGCCAGCCTCTCCAGCCTCTCCAGGCACGCAGACCCCAGAGAGGAGCTCTTGTGGTGGGACTGCACCAGCTGAGACACCGTGGGTTTGCTAGGGCTGCTGGATTTGTGCTTGATCGAAAACTGCAGCTTCTCCCGACCGAGACCGGAGCCGCTCCCGGCCGCTTTGCCGCAGAGCTGTGCCTCCTTCGTCTCCACATCAACGGGAGATGAGAAGAGCAGGTCGGGCTGCGAGGAGGAGATCACCCGGTCCAGGGCGACATTTTCCTTCCGCTTCATCTTTCTAAACATCCACATGCCCCGCTCCTTCTTGTCCTCCGGGTCTCTGGCGCCCAGCTTGGGGCTGAGCAGCGGCTTCGCTTTGGCTTGAATCTGTTTCCACATCGTGTTTTGTTGGGGCGAGCTGCTCTCATTCTCGTCCGCCTCGCTGCGCTCCATTCCCGCCTCTGCTCGGAGCTCCGACAGGCAGTCACACCGGTGCACAGGACTACTGATCTCCCGACACACTTTAGCGATCCCCGTTTGCGTTATTCAGCCGCCTCACACGGCGACAGACGCGCCGAAACGCTGCACATGTTTGGCTGCGCGGCTGGCAGCTGGTCGGGTAAATGTTTCCAGCAGCCAGCAGGGCTGTACTTAGCTGATCTGGAGCCCTGAAACGCATGACCCAAGGCCCCCAACCCTACACACACCACCACACACCCCACCGATTTAAACTTTGGATACCCCTTCATAGGGCCTTCATCAAGGCAAAAGGTTTCTCTGTACATAAGTCTGACTGAATATGGAAAACAGATGTTACTTATTGGGTTGTAGACTTCAGTTTTGTGGCATTTTGGAGGTGTCAGTGTTTTCTGTTTGTTTTTTGGAGCTAGAAGTATCAAAGCATCTTTAGTGTCAAAGCAGCTGGATAAAAGAGCCAAAGGAAAAGTGTCAGGGCTGAACAGGGAATGAAGCAACAGATTACAGACAGCATCCACTCGTCCTGACTCCCTCTGCTCCGTGTCCTTGCAAGAATCTTCAGGACTTAAAGTTGTTTAATGAATCCAACATTTATAGAACATGTGAACACTAATACTGATTTTCTCATTTACAGCTCTAACGACATTAATTAGTTTTAAAAAAATCAGTCTCTCACATTGTTGCAGAGGAATATGAGCCCACTCCTCTTTACAGCATTGCTTCAGCTCACTGAGGTTTGCAGCACTCATTCAGGCAGAGCTCTCTGAAGGTCCCACCACAGCATCTCAGTCAGGTTGAGGTCTGGACTCTGAGCCGTGGCAGCTCCTCCTTCTGTGGTAGATTTGCTGCTGTGCTTGGGATCATTGTCCTGCTGCATGACTCAGATACAGCCAAGCTTTAGCTGTCAGACACGTCCTCACAGCTGACTAGAATACTTTGGCATACAGAGGAGTTCATGGTCCACTCAGTGACTGCAAGGAGCCCAAATCCTCCTCCCTCCATCACCGTGCTGACAGCTGGTCTGAGGTGTTTGTGCTGTTCTGCTGAGTTTGGTTTTGGACGACATTTCCACTCTCGTCTCATCTGTCCAAAGGACATTGTTCTGGAAGTCTTGTTGGTTTGTTCACATGCAGCTCTGCAAAGCTAAGCTGTGCTGCCATGTTCTTTCTCCTGCAGCCTTTCCAAACCTGCCATACTTGTTCAGACTCTTTCTAATTGTGCTGTCATGAACTTTAACCTTTAACATGCTAACAGAGACCTGTAGAGACTGAGATGGAGCTCTGTGGTGTTTTGCAGCATTGCACGGTCTGAGCTTGGGGTGAATTTGCTGGGACGTCCTCTCCTGGGAATAATGGCATCTGTCTTGAATGTTTCCCACGTGTGAATAATCTTTCACTGAAGAAGGATGAACCCAGGCTGTTTGGAAACGACCTTCTGACCCTTCCCAGACTGATGAGCAGCTTCTCTGAGATAATTGTTGATGCTTTTCCTTCTTGGCCTTCTGCAAACACACACCTGAATGCTCCAGACATGCTTTTATAGAGGTGCTCACACTGCTGATGATCAGTTAATCAAGTGCATTTGATCAGCAGCTCCTGGCTGCTACTTAAACTCTTAACTCCTATAAAGGCAGTGAGGGTGTACTTAGTGTTTGCTTCTGTATTTCAGCTTAGTTTCTCTAAATAAATAATGAGTGTGATGTGTCGTGTTTTGTTGCTCATCTGAGGTTGTATTTACGTGATTTTAAGACCTTCTAAGGACCAGATGATTATCATGTCCTGATATGTAAAAGCTTAGAGGTTCTTTTTCATGTGACTGTGAGGAGACAGTGCTATCAGCTGAGTGACCCCATACTGCCTTAAAAAATATACCAGTCACAGCAGAGTGTTGCTCTGGCTATTCATATCTAGTACCAATAAATCCATGAGCAAGGTCGGCGTGTGTGTCTGTGATAACGGCACGATGTTTCCATGTTGACATAAGAAGACTTTACACAAGATTTTACACAAAAAGAATCATTTTATTTGTGCTATAACTTTATTGTGGCCTTGTTTTACTGCAAATCACTACGTCACACTATTTCTGAAAAGGGCTGCGTGTATAAACAAAAATGTACTAATAATAATAATAATAAAGCTAACACGTTGTTGGGTTATGAGTTTCTTTATAAAAACAGGATCTAGAATAATGTTGAATCAGGAACTAGTTTCTACAGTCTTGCATTTTCAAACCCCTGACATGGTGACTGTAACAAGCATTAATGACTGGTACACACTGAGGGTGTCACCATAACCCTGTATGGATGATAATCATGTTAAAAATAAAATGCACATATGACAGTATTATAAACAGCTGCGCAAATGACACAAACAAACAGAAAAACAACCAACCAAACAACACAGCATTCCTCAAAATCAAAAACACGTTTGCATAAAAATCCTCAGTTCAGGAGACATAACCAATAAAATAATGCCACCCTAACCCTGAGCCAAGCTCCCGACTTCCCCTTTAATATTCACGCTATCCCTTCTGCCATCACTTGTTTTATCCAGCTGGTCTATGAGATTTTGTTTGTTAATAACACCATTAGTGTTATAGTTTTAAAAGACTGAGGTTTAGCCAAATATATGTTCTTATTCTGATTATATTCTTTTGGATAGGAACCTTTGGTTTTATTGGAATTTCTTTGACCTCTTCCCGTAATGTTTCTGCACAGCCCAACACACTGAAACGCTGTCCTCTGGCCTCGCTCATGTTTGCTGTACTTTTGTTATAAGAATTAGTTACATGTTACCGTTTACAGTGAGGTAGAATGAGCTGATTTCTAATCTTCTGCAGGGTTTTCCAGTTTGCTGTTCCAGACATTTAGCCCATAATGTGAAAGCTCTGAAGGACAGGACGTCAGAGGCTCTGATGTGATGCTTTTTAAATATTTCTGTACAGTTGTGGTTAAGCTCTCACCAGCTCCATGCACTCATATTCAGAGTTCAATGCATTTGCCCATAAAAAAACACACATAAAACAAAGTTCCAGATGAATCTGACTGATAGCATTATTGCTGTTATTATTATCATTGTTCTGAGACCTTCTATAGACACTGCAACACTGGGATCACAATAACCATGAAATGAAATCTGATACTGCAACAGTCCTATTAAATACAAAATAGAAACAAGCTTGCACTGAAATGCAAAAGGAATTTACCTGATAACCCGCAAACACTTATTACTTTCAAATTGTTCTCAGAGTCAGTTTGTGAGCATCCCTCAGCAGGTTCTACATCGCAGTGGCTTAATTAATGGTAACCTTCATCACGTGCAGCGCGCTGTCACGGCCAGGACTGCACGAACACTCATGAGAACACAGCATGCTCTGCATGTGCCTGAGACCTTTTAGACTTGCTGCAGGCCACTCTGTGCTCACTCAGCTGAAGAGCTCAACTTGTTTTGATGCTGCAAATCAAAGTTCATCATCTGCAGAAAGAAACCAAGGGGAGACGGTCTTCTCTCATTATGTGGGGTCTGTAGAAACACTGGATACACTTTATTCAATTCAAAAATGTAAAAAGTGAATTTTTCATATTATGTCCCCTTTAAATAGATGCATGCATTTTAAAAAGCATAATCTTGTTTGCATATCACCAGCTAATTCTGCCATGCAATCCTTAAAAGAGACCCTATTTGCAGCTTTGTTTTTATTATAGGCTCTAACAGAGCTACTGCGGCTGTGCATGATTGACAGGTGGGCCAGGTAGGTGGGGTTCACAGAGCTGTGTGTGAAAGAGATGACCATATTAGGAAAATCCACTCTCAGTGACTTCATTCAGAGCTCATGTTTAATGTGAGCATCAACCATATACCAGCACTGCAACAGAAATAATAGCAGGTCCCCTTTGACAGTGTTGGACTGCTGATGGATCTTTTTGGGTCTGCACATTCTTCTTCCTTCTTAAAACTCGGTGCCTAGATTATTACAGTGCACCTCGACTGCTGATCATAAAGCATAGAGTATATGAAGAAAGGGTTAAACCAATGCTGCAGTGTCCCCTCCCAGAGCTCCGCGCTCACTCCAAAGGTCTCTGCCTTCAGGAGAAACCCATTCAAAAGCATCAGCTTGTCCACTTAAATACTAAGTCAGTACTTTATGGTACGTTTACAGTACTTATGGGAAACTAGTCATTAGACTACCAGGTCATTAGCTAAATTGACTCCTGATCAGCACACTGATTATATTAGATCTGATTAAGCAGCTTATTGAGCCTCAAACAGAGGCATGTTTCTCCAGCCAGCTTTCATTTCCACACACAGTCATCCCCAACGTCTGACAGTTACAGGGAAACGCCACATCCCGAATCAGCATAATAACACATACTATCAGCAGCTGTCAGTCCACACTTACACCACAATCAGTGCAATAACTACTTAATTAACTGAGGGCAGGGTGCATCAGTCACATGGAGTATTTCAAGTAAAACTACTGTGATCTAAAGGTAACAAAGTGTAAGCTATTCCCTATCGCCTACCAAGACTCACTTGGCTAATGACTGCACTCATGAAATGCCAAAAACATGCTGTCATTCATCTACTGTACTCTATGTGACCAGTGTTTTAAGAATTGGGTGAAATATTGACACTAAAGATTTATTCATCTCATCCCCTAAAAACATGGCATCAGTGAGGGATTACCACCCCCTCAGTAAAAGCTATGGGGGGGGGTCAGAGATGCTACAGGAGAGGTGAGCCGTCACAGTTCCTGCTCATGCATCTGCTGCTGCATCTTCTGAAGCATCTGCTGCATCCTCCTCAGCTGCAGAGGCGCAGGATAAACACAGGGCGGAGAAAGAGGAGCAAGAGGAGAATGAAAGACAGCTTACATAATAACACATATGGGTCATCAATTCACATCAGCGTCTTGGTTACATAACACCTTCTGTAATGCATTATTCAGCATCTGAGGTATATTACAGAGTCGTGTTTTTGACACTCACTTCCTCATCTTTCATTTTGATGAGTTTCTCTGCCTGCACGTCTGGTGCAGTCAGCGGCAGGATGGGGACGGGGCTCTCCACACGCTTATCTGCATTCATCTTACTGCAACAGGAGACACAAGCATGGCGGTGAGATTAACAGGCTTCTGCTTTTTCATTTGTTTCACAGTTTTCCATCACGGTGAACATTTTGTCTGAGGTACCGTCACTTAAGGCTGGAACATGAGCCAGCTCCTTCTTCTGGCCCTTAAACCCATGTGCAAAATTTTAAAGCCATTATTTAAATGAGTATTAGCTGATATCAGCTTCATTTAAACTCTGCCACAAACAGAAATCAAAAAAATTTGGAGCTAATGAGTCAAATTTTTAATGTAGCAATAATGTTACATAATGTCAAAACCAGTTTATTCTGACATTGTAACTAATGACAAAAATTATGAGATAAAAAAAACATTAAATATTGTCTTTTTTCAAATCACAAAACTATGACTCAGGGGATGAGCCAGTGTTGTGTCTGCATGTAACTGACAAAACCTGGAAAACTACTGACTTTAAAAAAATTAATAAAAAGACACAATGGTGGGTCAAGACTTTTGCACAGTACTGTTAATTTTAACTTTTTATCACATAAGTCAAAGTGTTACTTTTAATCGCACTGCTTTCCGTATTATTCTCTGTGTTGATTAATATCAGGTGTAATATTCGAGTTCTACTTAGTTCCATGGAGGTTGGTACTACAGCATTCCTGGTAATTTAGCCTATTTTCCGAGTCTCCCCAGAGTTCCTCTGTGCTACGTTTCTGAGCGCGTTAGTATGTTGCCTTTGTGTTTATTTAACGACTTCCTGTTTTACTTTGTTAGATTACATCTTTTGTGTCTTTCATGTACTTTTACTTCCCGTCTGATGTGTATGAATACAGAGGAAGGTCATTTTTATGGAGGGCAACTTGTGCCAGTGTGTTGGCCTGTGGGCGTTCACCCCGTGGGCTCCTCGAGTCTCCTGGTTATTTCTGGGTTTCTCTTTACGTTTGTCAAACTTAAATCTTTTTGTTTCATTTCATTTACTTTTCCATGTCCTGCGTCCTGGGTCCACACATTCCACTCCTCATGACATTTTAACAACAACTACACTCTCGAAGTGTCTAATAATTCTCTTTTGTGTGATAATGACAGAGAATATATAATATTTGCTCAGTGTGCAGTCACTGCATTCTTGTACTCGGCCCCACAAATCTTAGAAACATGGTGTCTAACCAGATACTTACTCTGGATGGCATTACTTTGGCCTCCAGTCACACTGTGAGAAATCTTGGAGTCATTTTTGACCAGGATTTGTCCTTCACTGCACATATTAAACAAATATGTAGGACCGCTTTTTTACATTTATGTTTCTAAAATTAGAAACATCCTTTCTCAGAGTGATGCTGAAAAGCTAATTCATGCATTTATTACTTCTAGGCTGGACTACTGTAATCAGGGCCCATCTTATCTCAAAGACCTCATAGTCCCATATCACCCCAACAGAGCACTTCACTCTCAGACTGCTGGCTTACTTGTGGTTCCTAGGATACTTAAGAGTAGAATGGGAGGCAGAGCCTTCAGCTTTCAGGCCCCTCTTCTGTGGAACCAGCTCCCAGCTTGGATTCAGGAGACAGACACCCTCTCTATTTTTCTCTTCATTCACCTCTTTTCACTCTGTTTATACCCCACTCTGTATTTAATCATTATTCATTTAATCATCATTAATCATTATTAATCTCTTCCACAGCATGTCTTTTCTCTCCCCTCAGCCCCAACCAGTCTCAGCAGATGACCCCCCCTCCCTGAGCCTGGTTCTGCTGGAGGTTTCTTCCTGTTAAAAGGGAGTTTTTCCTTCCCACTGTCACCAAGTGCTGCTCATAGGGGGTCGTTTTGACTGTTGGGTTTTCTCTGTATTATTGTAGGGTCTTTACCCACAATACAAAGCGCCTTGAGGTGACTTTTTTTGGTGATTTGACACTATACAAATAAAATTGAATTGAATTGAATTGAATTGAATTGAATTGAATTGAATTGAATTGAATTGAATTGAATTGAATTGAATTGAATTGAATTGAAAATACTTTATTAGTTGTTCTCTGTGCAATAAGTAAGAGACAAAGTTGATCATAAGAAGCTAAAACACGTCATTTCCACACACCTAGTCATGTTCTGGATGCACTGAGCCCTGTAGTTCTCGTAGTGACAGTCGCTGGTGATGTCCTTCAGGTCGTGCATGTGGGTTCTTATCAGCATGGTTCTCAGCTTCACAAAGTCGCAGTGAGACGGGTTCTCCACTGCACACAGGAAAAGATGAACGAGAGTGCTGATCCATACTGAAAAGCTGATAAATGACTGTACAGATATGGCAAAGACAGCCACACAGCTGCTAACTCCAGTTTAGAGTTTCTTACCCTCCACAATGCCCCAGGGGTAGAGCCTCCCTCTCACCCTCTGACCTCGAGCCTCCACCACAGTGTTGCTGCCGATCACAGCAAACGGAGTGCTCTCCTGTGTCACAAGACCCGGCCACAGAGGAAAGATTCAGACTCCCACTGCCAGAGATGCTACTGCTGCATTTGATTTTGTAGCACTTCATTACAAATAAATGTCCTGCATTTTATGTTCAGCTAAAAGCAACATTTTTATCAGAGGAACTATGAAATCTTTAAATCTATCTTTACAGATGGATTAATTTTACCCAGTTCAATAAAGTATCAATAAATTTGAAGTCTTCAGAATCCATAAAGATGGAAAATAATAGCCCATGTTTGGGACTTCTTCAGTCTGAATCCTGCTCACCTTCAGATCTTTATCTTGCTGCTTGAACTCTTCATCCTCATCCGAGTCACAGTCTGGGAACTGATAGATTTTTATCCCATACTTATCGATCTCTTCCCTCAGCTGGAAGAAAAAACACACAAGTGATGCGATGATAGCGGTAGAAGCACACATATACGCACTCCCACAGAATGATCAAATTTAGCAGGAAGTCAGTGCCCTTCTGTATATGAACGCTTTAAAACTCTCTTTAAATCTCTGCTGAGGGATGGATGAATCATCCTCCACTAAAAGGTGCTAAACAGAATCCAAGCATCATGCTGGAATTGGAGGACAATTTAGGCTCCAAAATCTGTAAAAAACAAGCAAAAACTTTATTTTATAATTTTCTGTTATGCATTAAAAATAAAGCATCCAGCTCAGGCATCGAAGGCACACGTATGAGATATTTTAGCTGTTGTGTGCTATGCTTGGCACGACCCTCTTATCAATACTCTGGAATATCAAAACGTGGATTTTGGGAACACAGCGAGGGGGAAAGCCATCAACGACAACACGACAAAGAACAGGAGGACGACACAGACAATCTGTACACACAGGAGGTAATCGGGGAGAGAGAGAGAGACAAGGGAAGCAAAACACAACACAAAGCAGGCGACACAGAGGACTGCCAAAGTAAACCAGGAAGTAGACACGGACACAGAAACGCAGAATTGACACAACACAGGGACGGCAGACACACAGAGGAAGGGAACATCTACACTACAGGAACATAAACATGCGGTTTATCAGGTGGGTGACAAACTGAGCAATCAGATTGATCGAAAGAGTCAAAAGTTGTGCCACGTATTCACGTATCTGCATCACATCCTGATCAAATATTGCATGTCCATGGACAACAGTGAGATGTTTCTCACTGTAACACATGAGGATGATGTTCAGCTGACATACAGCCAAAAACATGTATTAAATGGAGTTTTTAAATTCAAGTAGCTGCAAATCCCGAATCTGGACTGGATCCAGATGGTGTTCAGTTTGACAGAGCTGTGAACCGAATATCAGCTGAGCCTGAAGGTTTTCAGGAAGATGTGACTTTTTACATTTTGTCCTGTATGGAGTATAATTGGCTGTTTTTTACATTTATATTTCACCTTAAAATCCGTTTACCTTGCCTTATTTGGGTTTGATTTTTTTTCTAGTGCGATCTCTCATGTGTCACTGTACAGTTATTTTTTTTTCATTTTGACTGTATTAATACACTGAACCTAAAATTGCACAAAAAACATAAAATCCAAGTAGAGAAAAGTAAATTTTTTACTGTGAAAACCACAAATATGTTTAATGAACTATTTTTATCATTTAAAATACAAATATAAGTTGTAATTTTCAAGAACTTATGTACAAATTGAGCGAACAACAAAGTTCTATAGAACTATCTACACTAAAATGCAGGAAAGGCCTCAGAGGTTTCTGAAGGATCAGCCCAGCACAGGTGTGTCGCTGCTCCTGCTGTACACCTGGAGACTCCTCCCTCTGCATGGCCTCCTTCAGAGGGGGGTCATGCATCCATGATCCTCCCCTGCTGACTTCCTCTTTTCGACCTGATTTTGCCATATTCACAAACCTTTGTCTGATATATCCACTCTCCCTCCTCTGCACGTGTCCAAACCATCTGAGCCTTTCCTCCCTGACTTTGTCTCCGGACTGCTCAAACGGAGCTGTCCCTCTGATGGACTCATCCTGTCCATCCTGCTCACTCCCAATGCAAATGTTTAGTAAGGTAAATTATGCTGACATTTCATACTGAAAAGGTCAAAGACTAACTTTACTGTGACATTATAATGTTTTTTTATTAAGCGTCTTAACAGATTATGACCGTGTTTCACATTCAGTCAAAGTCATGGTGTTTACCTTGAAACTGAGGTGATTGTATAGATCTGTGTTGAAGATGTGCATGAAGCATAAATTCAGAGAGCATATGTGAGCATTTCCACCTTAATATTAAATTCTGCATAAATGTGGTACGGCATGTCTGTGCAGGAGTACACAGTACATGAAAACACCAAAGACCCAGCTGCCAGAGGAGACACTGCATCATGTAATCATGTTTATTTATGATCTTACCCTCTCTTTGAGTTTCTTTATCTCAAGGGGAGTGAGGCAGTCAGCCTTAGCGATGAGAGGAACCACGTTAACTTTATCCTGCAGGGCCTTCATGAACTCTATATCAACAGGTCGAAGCCTACGGGAGGACATGAACATCACTGAGGAATCTGTGTATGACATATGTGTGTGTACAGATGTGTGTATGGGTAATATATATGAATATTACCCATGTCCAAATGGGGGGATGAAGTAGAGACAGCAGTGCACTCTGTTGTCCTGGATGTTCTTCCTGTTGAGGCCGCTCTCATCTCTGAAGTACTGTTCAAACTGCTGGTCGATATACTGCGTGATGGGCCTCCAGCTGGAAAACAAAAGCATGTTTAAAGCATGAGTGCATGTTCATGTGATTTTCCTTTCTAAGGAGCTGTTTGACGTTTAGCCAGTAACCTTTATCGTTATCGCTTCTCTGCCCAAAGTTAGATGATAAATTTGATACAACTCACTTTGAAAGATGCTTTCACACTCAGCCCGTTTGATTGGGCTCATGTGGAGGTGGTGTGAAAGCAGTCATTCAAATGTGGTCCACAGCACACAATCTGACCATGATCTTATGAAATCTTAATGGAGTTACTCTGGTGAACTTTTCAGGAGGTGATACACAATGGTTCTGTATAAGCCATTTACTGATGTTAGTGCCAATGATGACAAAACCATATTTTCACTCCATTTCAGCTCACTTTATGATTTCATCATAAAGGATGGAGAATAATACTGGGGAGGGGGGGGGGGGGGGGGGGGGGGGCAGTTTATGCAAGTTTACTCTGCATGAAATCCTCTCTGACAGCAGCTAATGACCTGAAATTCTCCTGCAATCCTGCTTTTTCATTTAAATCTACTGTGACAAAAACTCTTTCCTCACTTAATCCAGAACGTTACAAGATAGAAACAAGAAGGAAAACGGTTATTAAGAAAGACAGATATCATCACAACAGGACAAATAAGATAAGATAAGATAAAACTTTAATGATCCCACGACGGGGAAGAGTCGTGGAAATAGAGTCAAGCAAAGACAGAGTGATTCCACACAAGGGGAGATGGGAAAGTGCAAATATTAACTTATAAAGTCCTTCCAAAAACCTGTATTTTATCTCTAGCTAAAAGCAAACACAAAGAGAACGGAGCAGCCAAAGAAATGTAACACCCATCACATCCATCACAGGAGAGTTTCACAGAAAAGTTGAGCTGAAGCTCCAGAGGTTTAAAACACTGGGTCAACACTGGGTGGCTGTGACACATTTACTCATGTAGGGGAATGAAATACTAGTAGCTAACTACTTATCTGCATTATTAGCATACAGTCTGTGGCCCAGGGTGCACCTGGATCCGATCTGATGACTAATGCTGGAATAACAAATTAAGGCTTGCTCCTTGTTGCAGCACCAGTAATGGTCCATAAAAGTTTAAGAACATAAGATACAGTTCAGTTGTTTGAATTGTACACAAACCTGTCTGTAAGAGGTCAACAATTAGACTCACCGATGAATGTAGCCTAACCCTGGTTTGACAAAACATTAACAACCCCCTAAACTGTGTTTGCTGCTTCCAGATATTTGAGTTTATTACATACCTGCAGCTTCATAGGATCCAACAGTGTGTCCCCAAAGCACACTGCAGGCATTTAAACATGTGACCTTATTAATTACCATTGCCAAAAGCACAAACTGCAGTTTATTCTGACTTAATCCCACAAACACCAAACACCATCCTGCAGCCATACATAATCACTGACGTGGACAAACTACTGATATCTTTTATATACAGTCTATGAAACATATAGAATAAGGACAGCATCCTCTGCCAACTCCAGAGCCCAAAGCTTCCAATCTTTAGGAAAAGAAGTGATCCAGATCTGCAGGACATGACCTACATCTTTGCTCCACCAACAAGTTTCATGTAATTCATCCAGGTAGTTTTTGGATAATCTCAGTGGAAGACAAACTGAAACGATTAATAATCCCAATTTAGTCAAAGAAAACTTAATTGCTGGAAACAGAGTATGAAGATGGTAGGCCAGTGTCAAACAGCAAAGCAGCACAAGAACTGCAGTGCAGGTAATATATGCAGGTGAGGCAGGCTCAGGTGATTGGCACCATTCTCTTTACTTAAAGTAAAAGAGACCTTCTTCCATTGGATGTTATTTGCCATACAATTTTGGTGAGATACAAACTGAACTGTTACCACTCTGTGTTGTTGACAGCATCTCCAAATCCTGGGGTGTCCACAATTGTGAGTTTCAACTTCACCCCCTTCTCCTCAATGTCCACTGTGTGCTTTGTGATCTCCACGGTCTGCCTGATGCGTTCTTTAGGGCAAAAACGACAGATATGGATATTAAATCTCCACAGCAGGTCTTTATAAGATTGATGAAAGAAATAAGGAGATGGTGCAAAGACGTCAGATTAGACACTCACCCTCAGCATTGAGCAGCTTTCTGTCTTTATGAAGATCAGTGAGGAAAAGGCTGTTGACCAGAGTGGATTTACCCAGTCCCGACTCACCTGTAGGACACATGCAGACAAATATAGATATGATTAGTTCATCAGTGTAACTGGCTCACAGGCACACAGGAACTTGCTTTCTTCATGGAAAGAGCATGGCAGTAGGCTGTAAGAGGAAAGACACATTTCTGCTTATTAAGCTGCCAAATGATAAAACATTTTCCTTGAACCTCAGAAGGAAGTGCTTAATCCATACACGTTTGGTGTCACTGCATATACAGCTGTAATCTAGCTGTAATCTAAAATATATCCTATTGCTGTTGTGAGGCTTGGATGAAGACTGAAGTGGAGATGGTTGAATCTGCAAGGTGACACCTCTCAGACTCAGGGTTTTTTTCTTGAAGGCAGCTCTTACTGTAGCTCAGCTAGAGGTGAAAAGCCACGACCTTTCCTGCCTCTTTAAAATGAGATCCTGAGCCCATGTACCATGTTTGCTTTTGATACAGTAAATCAAAGCTGAAAGGCTGCATGGCCTCTGACACCTGTCTGCCCTGTTTGGATGGGTGTTCTGTTAACTGTAATTTCCCCATTGCAGGACTAATAAAGGTATTCATTCAAATATGGTCAGGTCCATACATTTTTGGACAATGACACATTTGTTTTGCATTTTTGCCTCTATACACCACCAGGGTGAACACACCATCAAGGTGTGATGAAATGCAGACTTCAAATTGTTTCCCCCTCTCTGTGACACGCCCGCTGAGGAACAAACTCTGGTTATTGGCAACTCTGTTTTGAGAACCGCGAAGCCAGAGACACCAGCTACTATAGTCGGTTGTATTCCAGGGGCCAGAGCAGGTGGCGTAGTAGGAAATCTGAAACTGCTGAACTGCTGAAGTCTAAGGCCTGAACCATGGCCTTAGACTTGGAGGTGTTAACTCTCATCCCAGCTGTTCACCCCTCCATTACAAGTTGGAGGTCACGGATCAGTGAAGCCAACAGAAACACATCCACTGCAAAAAGCAGAGACGAGACATCCAAGTCCAAACTATGAACAGAGCTGGTGACAAGAAGCAGAGTCCAACATCACTGGCAATGACTCTGACTTATTGCCCACAATGCAAATCAAACTCTCACTACAGCTGTACCAAATAGCCCCCATAGGACCCCCTGAGGATTAAGGTCAAATGCCTTCTCCAGGTCCATAAAACACGCATACCCTCCACTATCCTCAAGAATGCTCTAATGCTCCACAGCCAAGACAAAAACCAACTTACTCCTCCTGAATCTTAAGTCTGACTAATGGACAGACTCTCCAGTACTGAGTTGAATAGCTTAAGATATTCCTTGACAACTGGTGGTGGTCCTGCAAATAGTGTAGAGCTGCCAATAGGGAGGCAGTACAAAAAAATCAGCTGGGACTATCAACAGTTTTGACACAAGACCTTTGGTGTATTTTCCCCTGATATACAGATCATTTAAATAGCCAATGGTTTTGGATAAAAGGCTGAAAACTGCTGTTAACATTTTGCCTCTAACTCATTTTCCTTAAACAGCCATTGATATTCAATGTTTTTTTTCACAGGACACTGGAAATTAACAAAAACTGAGATGTTGCGGAGGTGTGATGGGAGAGCTTTCAATACATGGACATCCTGTCTTGGTTTGACACTTTTGGTGCATGCCAAAGTTGTGAGCTGTGAGGAATGCTCAGTATGTGAAGAGCCCTGTTGTAAGCCTCCTACCTGCCACCATGAGGGTGAAGTCGAAGCCTTTTTTCACTGACTTTCTGTGCACCTGGTTAGGCAGCGTCGCAAAACCAACATACTCTTTTTCCTGGGAACAACCACACAGACAGAAAACAGATCAGTCAGCAGAGGTTAACCCATAAGGTCAGGCTCACGAGTATTTGGATAAGGACCCCACCGCAGTGGGTTTTAAATCAAAAAGTCAAGTTGTGATTGAAGTGCAGACTTTCAAGTGAAGAACATTCTTGAGGAGGTATGTGGATCACTGTTACAGTCTACATGAATGGAAATACAGAGGGTTTACAATAAGGTACAAACACATGGTGAATGGTGAAGGCAGTGTTAGGGCATGGCTGTGTATGGACAGTGACCCAGTGGAACTGGTCAGGGCTTTACTCTCTGCTCAGATTCAGCTAAATGCTGCAGAACAGTGCAAACAGATGATGACCCAAAAGCAACCCAAGAGTTTCTGAAGGCAAAGAAATGGGATATGTTTCTATGGCCAAGTCAGTCACCTGATCTCAATTAAACACAGGATGCTTTTCAGTCAGTGAATATAAATAAAAGAAAGATCCAGAAGCAAGCAGCAGCTGAAGGTGGCTGCAGTAAATGCCTGGCAGAGGGAGTAAATGCAGCATTGGCTCATGTCTGTGAGATCTAGACTTCTACTGACTGTGAATGAGTTCCATCAAGTTCTCAAAGCAATCACTCATTTCAGTTCAGTTTTATTTGTATAGCACCAATTAAAACAACAGTCACCTCAAGGCACTTTATATTGTAAGGTAAAGACCCTACAATAATAATATTGCACAAATGCAAGAAAGCAGTCCTGCATATTTGTTTAATCTGTGCATTGAAGGACAAATCCTGCTCAAAGATGACTCCAGGACTCCTCACAGTGTTACTGGGGACCAAGGTAATGCCTCCCAGAGTCAGGATCTGGTTAGACACCATGTTTCTAAGGTTTATAGGGCCGAGCACACGAACCTCAGTTTTATCATTCTGGCAAAAACTTTTGTGGCACTTTTTCAGATTCTTCATAACATATTTGGTGGTGACTCTGACAAAATTTTGCTGCAGTTACAAATTTTATTGACTGCTGAGTTACATATGAGCAACATAGACTCATGAAACAAACACAAATGTGCAAAGTTTTGTTTAGATTGGCCCACCTGTTAAGAAGGAGATAGGGTACAAACATATATATTGTATATACATACACTACGGTTATTATAGTGAGATTTAAAGTTATGTTAGGTTTTCCATTTAACTGTAATTTATAAACAGTTAAAGGCCTTGAATTACAGCTGGAAGTCTGCAGCTCAGTCACATCCTTAAATATTTTGTGGTGGTGTACTGAGTGTACATCGTGATGCCCATCCTTTGTGGTACAGTAGCTGTGTTAGTAGGACATTCCCATAATTCCCTTCATCTTTTATTGAAGACGGTGATGGAGTGTGCCCCGAGGTTCTCCAAGTATTCATAATACAGTAAAGCAGGCAGCTGTTTCCACAACAGGAGGGGGCGGGGAGAGCGCAGAGGCATATCTGTGTCTCTGGACCATGAGGAAAAAGGAGAAAGACCCTTAAAAGTGTGTGTGTGTGTGTGTGTGTGTGTGTGTGTGTGTGTGTGTGTGTGTGTGTGTGTGTGTGTGTGTGTGTGTGCTGCTTTGCTTGCATATTGGCAGTTTGTCTGTGGATGCATTTGCAAGTCACACCCACACACAGATCAGAAAAACACAGAGATGCAGACTGCTGCGTCTGTGTCGGCTGCTCTGACTCAGCCTCGGTGCTGCTGTCCAACATGGCACCACAACAGAAAACTGTGAAGCAGGATGAAGGCACAAAAAAGGTCTAATTATAAACCACTCTTGGGATTTTGGGGATATATAATATCTGAAAATAAAGAGTGAAGAGGGGCTGCTGTTTGTGAGACCTGTTAGAACATCTGTCTGTGGAAACAGTCCGTTCCTCTAAGGTTCCTGATCTTCAGTCCCTGAATCTCTACAGGTGACAAGTAATAATTTAACACTCATTTGCCAAATTGCATTTGAGCAGCAAATTTCACAGAAACATATTTCTGATCTTTTTTAAGGGCTGAAAAACTAACAAAGTGTTCAATTTTTTTTAGAGCTGGATTCAAATCATTCAAAGCTAAATCAATGCTGACCCCTTTCTGCATTGTTTTTACAATATTTTTCTAAATATTATCTCTTCCAGGATGAGGATTCACTGCTTTCCTGTTTTAAATATTTTTCAGTTTTCAACAGCTGGTCACACAAAAAACATTTTCTGACTTCTGACTGTGGATTCAGGAGCAGTCAGCAGTTCGGACACGTACTGCATGTTCTGCTCATTTCAGGTTTTGCTTGGACTCGAAAAACTTTACATGACTCAGAGTTTCAAAGAATCCCTCTTTATTTCTTTAAACAGTATTTTCTGTTATGAATATACTGTTACAAAGATGGGTGGCCAGTGTATGTACATAAATAATCCCTGTGAGCCGGACGTTCGGGCTTCAGACTGCTTACACACACTCAGTTTCAGACACTTTTCCTACCTCGTGTGATGCTGCAGAGATCAGCTCTCTAACCTCAGACACACTCACTGGGTGTGACAGACGCTGCACCCATAGGCTGTTGAGGGACAGTCACACTGAAGAAAGTTGGCTTCAAGAGGAAGGAGCTGCAACAACTTCCCTGAGCTTTTCAATTCACTGCAACTACAGAGCTGAAATAGTTAATGAGGCTGCTGTGGAAGCAGAAATGATAGACCTGTAATTCCAGCCTCTTCAATATGAGGAAATGCTTTTTTCTCTTTTACAAGATCTTTAAGTTTGAAGTGTGGAAATGTGGAGTGACTGGGCTCTGATATGCTGCATTTTCTGACTGATCATTGAAAAAAAAAAGAAATCAGATGAATCTTTATTATAAACATGATCAGAAAACAGTAAAGAGTTCGTGTTTGTCAGCTGCAGCAGTCATGCTTCCAGATGTGTCCAGATGTTGAAAATGATTGGAGTATGAGGAGAACTGTTTAACTTCAGAAAAGAGGTTTGTTCCTATTGGATGAACCGAGCTGTGATATCCAGCATCAGTGCGCGTATTAAAATATCACTGACCATTAAGACACGGAGAAAAGCGCCACTACGCAGCACACACACACACACACACACACACACACACACACACACACACACACACACACACACACACACACACACACACACACACACACACACACCGTTGTCTCTTACCTCTCCATCATCTGTGACATGAAGCCAAATTCCAGGAGACATCAGGCAGGGGGGTGACCGCCACATGCAGCCGGAGGAGAAAAACGGGAGCAGACGCATATTAAAAACAGCACAGACGCGCTCACAGACGCGTAATTATGCAGCCACTCGCTACGCGCCTTTCTGAGGTAGCTCACCTGTCCGGGGCGCCCGGCTCCTGTACCTGCTGTTGGCCGTCATCTTGGACACAGCTGCTGGGAGACGCGTCCGAGCTGAATGAGAGGGGCGGGTCTGAGCCGCCGCTCGGCCCTTTAATGAGCACAGTGGGGGGGGGCTTCAGCGGGGGCTCTGAGATGTGCAGAGATGGGAAATCATAATAAAAAATAAAAAACAGGGTCGTCGTGTGTTACTCTGCACACACTATGTGCTCTCATGTGCGCACATTTCCCCGCAGGCTGGGAGCGTATTTACTGTGTAGAGAAACTGTGTGCAGTTCATGTGAGACACCAGGCGGTGGCGGCATAGCCCCGTTCTTGCGCAAAGAACATGCGCTGTTAAATACAACTCTCTATTGAGATCAATGGAGCATTAAGGGTTTCCCACTTTTTGTGGGACCTCAAACCATTTTTTCCCTTTATTATTATATTAACTTTATTATATTAATCAGATAATTTCCAAAAGCGAAGTACCGAACTGCTCAAATGGTCTACAGGACAGATTCAAACATCTTTAAGATAAAGTGTCAGGTATGAGCACAAACCAGTCTGTCACAGCATTGTGTGGCTCCCCTTCATTTCACCATGACCTCCACTGGCATTCAGATAAGTTTGGAGACTTGAAATCTTTTTCATTATATTTGAGAAATTCCTGAACAGTTCCTGTTGGCGGCAGGGTGCTGACAGGACGCAGGCACTGACTTTCATTCTTTTTACTTGTAGTCATGTATGATTATGTTATATGACTCTAATAAAACAGCTAAAACTGTTGTTAACTAATGTAAAGCGAGTGGCTGAAGTCAGTTAGCCACTCGCAGCCCAGGACTGTTATCAGTGCAAACTAAAAGTAACTCTGCGGCTGACGGACGCACAAAACCCAAAATAACAGACCCACACACTAACTGAACGGTGACATGTATATGAGGATGCTGTTTAACATATTAGCAGCTAACTTAGAAAAGTACACTGCAGCTGTCACATTGTTACTGTTACCTGTGCTGTAGAAAACTGTACTGCACCGATGTGCCCATGTGAGAATATGAGTGTATATAAGCTTTTCCTCCTTACACACAGACATACAGTCCAAGGTCACACTGTGACTTTAACTAGGAAACAGTGCTAATGCAGGAAGGCTGGAGCACAGCTTCACACAATGGCTGATCGCACATGTTTTCTTCTGATTCCTCGGGTACCGCTGAGCACGCCGCTTTGCAGGAGGAAGTGCTTATTGTTCTGAACAAGCGTTTTCCCCCTCTCCCTGGCAGGTGAACAATGGAATCAGAGGAGAGTAGGGGAAAGATGGCCATGAGAAGAAAACAGTTTTATTTGTTCTTTGTCAATGACGCAGGAATACCAGGGAAAAATTCTTACAGTTGGGATTTTGGGGATCATGCAAAGCTTTGTTTTGCTTTCTGCTTATTTTAAAGGAACAGTGACAGACTCGTTTTTCATTGGTCACACCAGTGTTTAATCTTTGAAGATTATATATATGAATGAAAGCCTGACAGCAGGATGCAGAGAGGGACAGTAGGAGGAGAGAAGAGACGTGCAGAATCCAGGAATAGAAAAAGAAACGAGGAGGAAGATGGGAGATTCTGTTTGGTTTTTCTGTTATCTCTGATTGTGCTCCACAGAGACAGGAAATGGTGCTGTTACACATAGGAAATGACCTGATGGGAGAGATAAGTCTGGAAAATGGTTCCGGAAATCAAAACAAATCCAGGCAGACACAGAGAGGAGCACTTAGTCTGCAGGAACATCTCAGACCACTCCCACAGTATCATTCAAGTCTCCATCCACATGTTGACCAACAAACGCGCATTTTTTGTTGATTTTGTGTAAGTTTACTCAGAGCGTTTGTTGTTGCGTTACACATATTTAAACGCCCATGCAGGGATGAGAATAATGTGGAGCACTTGTTCCATCCCACAAATAACGATCATAATTTTCAAAATTGTTTTTGTCGTCATGGTTAAAAGAGCGACACATCCATCCACGCCCACCTCCTTTTACTGTGGATCTTAATGCTGTTTCCTCCCTGCTGCAGGCCAGCAGGAGGGACAAATCCCACACGTTTGATGTCGGAAGGATTTAGAGACAAGAAACACAAGGAACTCTCGAGTTTCTGAATGCAATGTTGAGGCTAGAGGTGGGAATCACCAGACACCCCACAATACAATATCATCACAATACTTCACTCATAATGCAATATTATTGTGATTTTTAAGATTTGATGACATGCTGAGTACTGCAACATAGATTTACCATCTTTTTCAACTGCAAATTGTTTCCTCAAAGTTAAACTTTGTCACCATCTGTTCTGTCCAATAAAATAAAGTTATTTCACTTCGGTTTTTATTTATTTTTGCTGCAAAACGGGGATTGTCAAGCATACCAACACTGTAACTGAAACCTGCAATCTGTTTAGATAGAAAGATCTTTTATTAATTCTTTGCAAGAAATCACATTGCCACAGCAGCATCAACACAGACATGACAGCACACATCTCAAACAACTAAATAATATTAATTCCCAGTAAAGTTAATAATCCCCTCCATGAATCACCACGTTATTGTGGTGAAGGGGTTTGTGTGTCCAGTGATCCCAGCGGACATGTTGTCTGGGGACTTTTGCCCCCTACTAGGGTCTCCCAAGGCAAATTGGTCCTGGGTGAGGGGCCAGACAATTCAGACTCTATGACAAAAAGACCAAGCGTGCAGTTTACCCTGCCCAAGAAAAGGTTACAGAGGCCCCACCCTGGAGCCAGGCCTGGGGAGGCAGAGGGACAGCACCTGGTGGCCGGGCCTTAGCCCGTGTGCCCTAACCCAGGTGCAACCTGAAGAGGAGACATGAGCCCGTCCTCCTGTAGGCCCACCATTAACAGGGGGTCAGGTGCAGTGTGTGTTGGGTGGCAGTGAAGGGTGGAGGCCCTGACAGACTAATTCCTGCTTAATTCCCTTTTTGTAGCAACAAAACTGCTGCTTTTGCTGCTTGACCTTGGATTGAATGGTAAAGAAGTGTTCAGGCAAATTTCATCCTTAAGTACACACTGATGTATTGTTTGTGTGGTTGTTTGTGTGTTTGATCTTTGTTGTGTTGCCAACGTTGTTGCCAGGCCTCGACAATGAGATCTAAAATCTCTGTTGGATTTACCTTTTAAAATAAAGTTAGAATAACAGATGAGCAGCAAGTATTACAACTAATGATTGTTTTCATTATGGAAGAATTCATAATAATTTCCCTGATTATTTTCTATTTTATTATATTGTAAAGAGAATCTTTGGACTTTGCACTGCTGAGCTAATAAAACAAAGACAGCACCTGGGATTTGTAAATTATGAGCAGATTTTAAAACATTTTCTGCCATTAAAGAATCAAAAAGCTGAAGAAAATTACTAATAAAACCATCTGTAGCTGCAGCCTGATTGTAGTCTCATTATGGAAATACAGCCATAAAGAGCTGGGTTCATACAGGATGAGTGTGCTCTGAGGTAAATGAATGTGTCATATCCACCTTTTGTTAAAACAAGTGGAACAAGTGGAAACAGAGAATGAGCAGGCTTGATAAATCCGGTGGTACAGAACACGTGTCTCTTATCGGGGCAGGTTGACTTTCTAGAGTTGGGATTTCCTCCAGAGTGAGTCACCAGCTTGTTAGATCTGTGACTAAGCCAATTACACTGTACTGAATGTCATTTATTAGGGAAGTTGTGCTCCCATGGGTCATTTGTGCAGTAGCTTATCAAAACCAATCATCAACGAACCTCTCGCTGTGAGACATCATCGGTCACTTCAGCAAACGCCTGAGAACCAAACATTCAACCTTGAATGGATTAGTGACTGGGTTAAGTAAGCACACTCCCAAGAGGCCCAAATGAGTCAGGGGGCCACTGTGTTCACCAAGCAGACATTCCTGAAAGAGGTACAAACATTAAAGAAATGCCAAACAGTCAAAAATTGATGAAAAATGACTCAAATGTAAACAAACAAACAAAAAAAAAAAACACAGAAATGACGTCAGTTCTCTAAAAGCCTTTAAGCATCTCTAAGAACCCAATTCAATTTCAATTCAGTTTTATTTTAGAGCACCAAATCACAGCAGTGACCTCAAGGCACGTTATATTGTAGGTAAAGACCCTACAATAATACAGAGAAATCCCAACAGTCAAAAAGACCCCCTGTGAGCAGCACTTGGTGACAGTGGGAAGGAAAAACTCCATTTTAACAAGAAGAAACCTCCAGCAGAACCAGCTGAGTACATTCATTAGGATTAGGGATTATTTTTTTACTCAGTGAATGAAGGACAAATGTTTAAGGGAAACTCCAGTAAATTAAATAATTAACAGTGGATCAACCAAATAATAAACAATTAAATAATACATTAGACAGAGAGCAACAGATCAGAAAGTAGAAGACTAACTTCTCTCTTTCAGTGCACCTTATCTCGAGGTCCGGCCGCCGAACGTACAGTTAGAACATCACCAACATCACCAACATCACCATGTTCTGTCATTAATCTGGACAGGATTTCTCTGTATTGATTAAATTAGAACATCAGGAAGAAGATGTGCCTATGACTGAGAGGACTCTGGGTCATGGAAAACCAGCCAGAACAAGACTGAATGACGGAGGTCAACTCATAGCGCCCAGAGATTGTTTCTGCTTAGATAACAACGAGCTGTATAAAGATGTTTGGTTAGACAGGAGAGAGAGGCTCAGAGAGAGAGAGAGCACACTCTTACTCTGAGTCCCCACATGGCCATGTGTGTATTCTTTCTGATTCATTAATATATTAAATGTTTTACTTTTTTAATTAAAGTGTTTCAGGTGTCTTCCTTCACAAAAAAAACCTGTTTACCTGACAGATGGAATAATGTTTGTATTCTCATGTAATATTATTTAATCTTATTATATCAAGATAGCAGGTTCAGATAGCTTTACACAGAAAAAAGCTGGTACAAATACTTCCTTTTACTTTCTTACTGTGAGTACAATTCAGAGCCTGTACTTTTTTACTTTTACTCAAGTAAAGAAGTTGAACCAGTACTTTTACCAGAGTGTTTTTTTTTTTTAAAGTATTTGTACTTCTAGTTAAGTACAGAATGTCTGTACTTTTGCCACCTCTGCTAAAATGTGAACAAATTTATTTGGTCTCAATAACTTGGTCCTGTTTCTTCCTAGTATTATTAGTCATGATATCTGGCATTACCTTTCTATTTAATTATTTATTATTTGTATTTAATTTATAATGTATTTGTTCAGATTGCAATGAAATTATATATTTTTTTATTGATATATTCTGTATTTTATTTTCAATTTAGCATTTATATTCAAGAGATTGTAGAAGTGCACGAGATTTCATGTGTTGACTGTTCATCAACATGGCGCCCTCCGTGGCAGACGTGTTTGCAACGCGCTCCCTACACCAATTGTATTTGTTGTTTATTCTAGTGCTAGTTTGTGTGGCTAATATTCAGTGCTTGTACTCAAGGATCACGTACAGCAGAGAAACACTATTGGACATTGGAAAAGTTTCCCATGGGCTTAGCTTAGACCTTTTGGACCATAGCCTTCTTCTGTGTTTGGATCACGCCAGCTCCAGCCAGCAGGCCGTAACACCACGATCACGCTCAGGCAGGCAGAGCAGCCGACAACGAGCGCATCCAAGACGGAAGCGTGGCAAGAGAGGAGGGCTACATGCTAAACTAAAGGCTAGAGCCACACGACCACCATTGCCTAGCCTTTTGGTAGCTAATGTCCGCTCTCTCGAAAACAAGATGGACGAGCTGAGAGCTAGGACAATAGCTCAGCGGGAGATCAGGGAGTGCTGTGCTCTGATCTTCATGGAAACCTGGATCACTGCAACTACGCCGGACTCGGCCATTCAACTACAGACCCACTCAGTGCACCGCGGAGACCGCACATCTGCCTCGGGTAAAAACAAAGGTGGCGGTGTATGTGTTTATGTCAACAAGCGATGGTGTGTGGACGTTCAGGTGGTGGAGAAACACTGTTGTACTGACATCGAAGTGTTGATGGTGAAGTGCAGACCCTTTTATTTACCGAGGGAGTTCAGTGCTGTGTTAATGCTGGCTGTTTATATCCAGCCGATCGGACCACAGCGCTAGGAGTACTGCACGACATCATCAGCAAACATGAGACCGCCCACCCAGATGCTGTGTTTGTTGTTGCCGGGGATTTTAACAATTGCAGCCTCAGGACTGTTCTCCCTAAGTTCCATCAACATGTGAGCTTTCTCACAAGGAATAACAACATTCTGGATCACGTGTACAGCAATGTGAAGGATGCATACAAGGCTGTGCCCCGCCCACATTTGGACAGTCCGACCATATTTCTGTGTTCCTCTATCCAAAGTACAGGCAGCTACTCAAACAAGCCCCCCCAGCAATTAAAAGCATTAAAGTTTGGAGTGAAGAGACTGATCTGGTGCTTCAGAACTGCTTTAATGCCACAAACTGGGATGTGTTTAAGAATGCTGCTCTGAGAGAGGACAGTTCTGTGGATTTAGAGGAATATGCATCAGTGGTTACCAGTTATATCAGCACATGCGTTGATGATATTGTCCCCACCAAATGCTGCAAGATATATCCCAACCAGAAACCATGGATGAACTGTGAGGTACGCTCCATGCTGCATGCACGCTCAACTGCATTTGCCTCTGGTGACACGGAGGGCTACAGAAAGACCAGATATGACCTACGTAGATCCATCAGGGAAGCCAAGAGGCAGTACAGACTGAAGCTGGAGGGATATTACAAACACTCTGATTCCCGACGCATGTGGCAGGGCTTGCAACACATCACTGACTTTCAGCAGAGGAACAGCAGGATCACAGCCTGCAACAACGCCCTACCAGATGAGTTGAACCAGTTCTATGCTCGCTTTGACACCCTCAACTCCATCCAACGTAGAGAGATTCTACTACTGGAGGCAACACAGAGCTCTTCACCCACTGTAACATCGACTGAGGTGTGCAAGGCCCTGAGGAGGACCAACCCCCGAAAAGCACCTGGCCCCGACAACATCCCTGGCCGTGCTCTGAGGGTCTGCTCTTCAGAGCTGGCCGAGGTTTTTACAGATATTTTTAATTTGTCCCTCTCCCAATCATCTGTGCCCACATGCTTCAAGTCCACCACTATAGTGCCCCTCCCCAAGAAAACCAACACAACCTCTTTGAATGACTATCGTCCCATTGCACTCACTTCACTTGTAATGAAGTGCTTTGAGAGGATGGTCATGTCCCATATTAAAGGATCCATTCCGGACACATTAGATCCCCTGCAATTTGCATACCGTCAGAACCGTTCAACTGATGATGCTGTTAATGCAGCCATCCATACAGCCCTCTCACACCTTGAAAATAAGGACACTTATGTTCGAATGCTGTTTATAGACTACAGTTCAGCTTTCAACACCGTCATCCCAAGCAGGCTGGTTGAAAAGCTGTTCACCCTCGGAATACCACCCTCCCTCTGCCGCTGGGTCTTGGACTTCCTTACAGACAGACCTCAGGCAGTCAGAGTTGGTACCAGGACATCAGAAACAAAGACAGTGAGCACTGGGACCCCACAAGGCTGTGTGCTCAGTCCTCTCCTGTACACCCTCTTCACCTACGACTGCATCCCCTCCCAAAGCAACACCTCCATCGTCAAGTTTGCTGACGACACCACCGTCATTGGGCTGATTACTGGGGGAGAGGAAGCAGCTTACAGGGAAGAGGTGGCCCAGCTGGTGTCCTGGTGCCAGGAAAATAATCTCTCCTTAAATACAGAGAAGACTAAGGAGATGATTATTGACCCGAGTAAGAGAAGAGACCAGCATGCTCCATTATTCATCAACGGGACTCAGGTGGAGAGAGTGAAGACCTTCAAATTCCTTGGCACCCACATCAGTGAAGACCTCACCTGGACCTACAACACAGCACAGACTGTCAAGAAAGCTCAGCAGAGACTCTTCTTCTTAAGGAAACTGAGGAAATTCGGATTATCCCCCAAGCTCCTCAGCAACTTTTACAGATGCACTGTGGAGAGCATCCTGACAAACTCCATCACAGTGTGGTATGGAAACTGCACCAGTCAGGACAGGAAGGCTCTCCAGCGTGTCATCAAAACAGCACAATTCATCTGTGGAGCTGCCTTCCCATCACTACAGGACACTTATAATACCCGGGTAATAAAGAGGGCACACAACATCATCAAGGACCGTACCCACCCACAGCACACACTGTTCACACTCCTGCCGTCTGGCAGACGTTACAGGAGTGTAAAAGCAAGAACAACCAGACTAAAAAACAGTTTCTATCCACAGGCCATCAGGCTACTGAACCACTGACTGATTACCAAACTGTGATTACCTGCCTTTCTTTCATCTGTATATATCTGTATATATTGCACTTGCTTTATTATTTATTTATTTTTATTTTCTACTTTTACTTTCCTAATATACTAGTTCTTAAATTTTATTTTAACTTAGTTGCTTATTTCAATTGTTTGTAAAGCAGTCGCAAGTAAGAATTTCATTGCTCAGCATAACCACAGTGTTTTGCGGTGTACATGACAATAAACTTCTTGAATCTTGAATCTTGAATCTTGAATATAGTGCAATAAATGCAGTTGTTTACAAAGTCGATGAGTAATCGCGTTAAATAATCACGATTATGATTTTTTCCATAATCAGGCAGCCCTAACTTGATATTCATTAACAGTGTACCTCACATTCCTATTTACTTCAAATGAACTTTAGATTCACTTCACATTTATTTCACATTCACTTCACATGTATTTGTGAGCTGGGGCCAATTCCAGGAAGCATGCTCAACAAACTGAGTTTAAAACCTGCTGTAGAATCTGGAAATAAAGGGAAAGTCTTTGGACACTTTGTTTTTGTTTTTGATATGTACATTTTTATTTAGAGTCCAGTTCAATTTGATTTATATAACACACATAACATAACAGTAAACAGTTTGCTCAAGGCACTTTATATTGTAAGGGAAGCCCCTACAGTAGACCCAACAGTTAAAACGACCCCCTATGAGCAAGCTCGTGGCGACAGCGGGGAGGAAAAACTTCCTCTAAACGGGAAGAAACCTCCGGCAGATCCAGGCTCAGGGAGGGGCGGTCATCTGCCGTGACCGGTTGGGGTTGTTGGTTTATGTTCTCTGCAGTGGGTCCTGAAGAAGCTTCTTGATGGCAGAGTGAATGCTCTTCAGGAACAGTTCATTGCCTCTCTGGGTGAAATGGACTCCATCCCCCTGAAATATCTGGTTGTCGTAATATTTCAGCTGAGGATGTTCAATGACGACACCTCCAAAGGAGTCGACAGCCTTTCTCACACTTGAATTGACGAGCTTCCTGTTGCTGTCGATCCACCGTGGACTTCCGTAACGCCATGCTTGGCGCTCATTGATGCAGGAAAAGGCAATTTTCATGGCGGGGAAGTCTGCATGCAGCTGCCTCAGTTGGGTCGTCATTACAGATGCAAGTTTCTGGGCGGATGTGAGTCCCAGATCGTTGCCTCCAGCATGGATCACCAAAACGTCAGGGGGCCTCTGTGAGGAGAGCTCGGCATAGAAACGGGGAAGGACGCCGTCCCAGTGCATCCCACCTTTTCCACACCACTTAACTTTGGCACCGAGTCCAAAATTGTGCCCAAACTGCTGGTGTGCTGCCCGCTCTCCTCGTTTGATGTAGCTGGATCCAATGATCCAAACGATAGCTACACCCTGCTTTGGCTTCCTCTGCTTCTTTCTTTGGCTGCTTTTGGAGCTTCTGGCATTTTTCCAAATTTGCAGCCGCGTTGCAGCGGAGGAGCCGGCTTTAGGGGGCCTCCGTGTCCCTGCTGAGTCATCGGCACTCGTTTTTATCGCCTTTCTATTGCCACTATGCTCAACACTAACCCCGAATCGGACCTTTCTTCTCTGGAGACGAGTTGATTCTTGGTTAGTGGAGACCGACTCCTGGGTGGAATCTTCGTTGAGATGTAAAGCCTGCAGCTTTATCACCAGGGCCTCCATTTCCTCTGAGAAACTCATCTTGTTGATCTTTTCAGGGATGTTTCTCAGAGGTTTATGGCAATAAAAGACGTTTTGAAATTCAAACTTCGAGCTCTGACTTTTGCTGTGCACTCACAATAGAAAGACAGTGAAATGACTTCTGCTTTGGAAGTGTCCGCTTTATAATGAGAAAAGTCCTGTGATCTTTAGAATGTTCTTTCCTTTGATACATTATGATTCTATGGAACTCTCAGCATGCAGATTGATGAAGAAACACATTTTGTTTTCTTTTGCTTTTGTTACTATTGTTACAAAATACTCATGTATTGTATTAAACTTGTAGCACCAAGACTGAAAGGGACAATTCCAGGGCTTTTTCCTATTAGAAAAAAGAATAAATATATTCAAGCAGTATTTAGGTATTGGTGATTCTAAATTGCCCATAGGTGTGAATGTGAGTGTAAATGCCCCCCACCCCCCACACATCCAGGATATGCATAAAAACACAACATTACAGTAACAGCACTGATCCAATAAAATTCACTTGTTGATCAGCAAATGAAATCATCTTCATTTCAGCTGACAGTTGATTTCAATCATTTACAGAGGAGCTCTGTGGTTTCTGATTTTTGCAGTTTTCTTTCACGTTAAACTGGACTGTAAGCTTAGCTCTGCCAGTCAGGAAGCTCACTGAAGGTCGTCATCTCCTTGTTACCTGGAAGCAGATGATGCAAACGCGTGCACACTCATAAATTGGGTAGTGACAGTATCAGTGAGCTACCAGTGTATAGTAAATGTGGACAAACTGTTTTTGAGCTTTGAATGCCTTCTAGCAAATAACAACTGGATAAAAGATAAGGAATCAATGTATTCATGGGCACAAGGAAATGGCGCACCATCACGGAGCTTCCTGACTGACAGAAATAACTTGAAACACACACACACACACACACACTATATAGAAAGAAGAAAACCTAATGTCATGATTCTCATGCAAACTGTCCAGTTGGTGAGTCCATTATTCTATGAGTCTGACTTACTGGATCTGCACCATTACTATTCCAGTATACACCTCCAGTATACCAAACAGACAAAGGCTGCACATCATTTAAACAGGACTTCAGCCAACGCATAAACGTGCTGCACCGACCTCAACCTTATGACCAAATGACTCATAGAAACACAACAAAGTAATGTTGACAAGCAGCAAGTGTCCCGTCTTTCTCACCTTCTGCAGAGACAAACTGTCCAACAGCCAGTGACCCTCCACCCCCCGTCTCCACAAACTCCACGTTGGACACAATGATGATGTCCTTCAGCACAGAGCCACAGCCCATGCGTACCACATCGCCGCGTGCCTGGTTGATGTCAGTGTCCGAACGGCCACAGTTGTTGCTCACCTTGGAGCTCACTGTGTTGTTTCTCAAGTCTCAAAGCCTGATGGGAAAAGATAAAGGGCACTTACTGACAGGCACTAGAAAGAGAGAGCAGATTTCTCCCATATTGGCTTCTCTTCATTGGCTCCCTGTTAAATCCAGAACAGAATTTAAAATCCTTCTCCTCACAAACAAGGTCTTGAATAATCAGGCCCCATCTTATCTCAAAGACCTCATAGTACCATATCACCCAACAGAGCACTTGTCTCTCAGACTGCTGGCTTACTTGTGGTTCCTCAGATACTTAAGAGTAGAATGGGAGGCAGAGCCTTCAGCTTTCAGGCCCCTCTTCTGTGGAACCAGCTCCCAGCTTGGATTCAGGAGACAGACACCCTCTCTATTTTTAAGATTAGACTTAAAACTTTCCTTTTTGATCAAGCTTATAGTTAGGGCTGGATCAGGTGACCCTGAACCATCCCTTAGTTATGCTGCTATACGCCTAGGCTGCTGGGGGGTCTTATAATGCACTGTTTCTTTTCATTCTGTCAGGATGTGGTGGTGTTGTTGCTGTGGTGCTCTTTTTCTTTTTCTTTTCCTCCAGGAGGCAAGCAGCATGGAGTCCCTCCGCCCCTCGAGGGCGGGACTGGTGGTCAGGGCAGTCACACCTCTTTCTCGTTTGGTGGCCATCTATGCTGTACTTAAGGCTCTGCCTGATGCCCCAGTCTTTGCCAGAGTGTCTGCGATTGTGGGGTAGGAAATCCTGGCCTTCTTTTGGATTTTGCGCTTTCGCTCATGCCTCTGTGTTTGTCTCGCACTTATATTGCTAGGTTCAACTCAGAGAAAAAGAAAAATCTAACAGCTACCCCAGCCATGCAGCATGAACAGCATGTTGTGTCACTGTAAATAAACTTTGTGCAGTTGCGTTCAGCTGTCTTGTCCTGGTTTGCATTTGGGTCCTCCCATGCCTGCAGCTGTTAGCCGTGACACATTCACCTTATATACTTTGTTATACTCCACTCTGCATTTAATCATAAATTATTTTTAATCTCTGGCTCTCTTCCACAGCATGTCTTTTTTCTCTCCCCTCAGCCCAACCCGTCTCAGCAGATGACCCCCCCTCCCTGAGCCTGGTTCTGCTGGAGGTTTCTTCCTGTTAAAAGGGAGTTTTTCCTTCCCACTGTCACCAAGTGCTGCTCACAGGGGGTCATTTTGACTGTTGGGTTTTCTCTGTATTATTGTAGGGTCTTTACCCACAATACAAAGCGCCTTGAGGTGACTGAGTGTTGTGATTTGGCGCTATATAAATAAAACTGAATTGAATTAAATATGAGACAAGCTTAAATATGTCAAAGGCTCTTTTTTTTTTTTTACATCTTTTTTTGTAGCCTTGATTATGTGTACAGCCAGGTTTCCTCTCTTTGTGGTCAGTTTGCAACATATTAGGATCATTTCAGGTCTCATATTTGGATTGACATCTCGTTATCAAGCACGTCACAGGGACCACGTGATAGCATTGCTTACTGTAGTCTAACAGGGAACTCGAATATTGTCTTGTCTGGTCAGGCACTTAATAAACTGTCTATATTTGGGCACTTCCAAGCTGAGGTTTCCTCTGTTACAGTCACCAAGTACGATAACTAAGGAGTGCCACTTTATCTGCTCCACATTTATTTGATGGGCGAGTGAACGCTGTGCCTCCTGCATGTTGGTTTGCGGTGGAATGGTGACCCTCACCAGCAGTGTTGGTTGTAATGTGTTCCAAAGGAATGCACTAATGTAATTACATTACATTTTTTTGTATTGTATTGTATTGTACATTATTGTAGGGTCTTTACCCACAAGACAAAGCGCCTTGAGGCGACAGTTTGTTGTGATTTGGCGCTATATAAATAAAATTGAATTGAATTGAATTGAATTTTTCAGTAATACAGTAACATAACTCATTACTGTGCTAAATTCACTAATGACATTACAGTTGCAATTATGTTAATGCTTGGGTCCTCCAGTTATCTGCACATCAGGCAGGAAAAAAGGGAAAATAAAAATAAAACTACATGCTTTTTTCTTCCTGCTATAATCAGCTGACTTGAGCTCCTGTGCAGGAGGATGAAAACGGTGGAGCCGTCTACAGCTTTTCATCAGAAGAGAATATGGACAATACTTTTTTTTTATTCTGCAAAAGGACAAAAGCTCGATGTAAACTGAAAACTGCCTCCAGGACAGAAACAGGTGTGTTACACTGCTAACACAACTTCAGACATCGAGGAGTTTACGGAAACTGTTGTGGGATTTATTGGGAAAGTTGTTGAAGACACTTCACTTAGGAGGACCATCAGGACTTTTCCCAACCAGAAGCCGTGGGTGGATAAATCTGTCCGCGACGCCCTGAGGTCCCGCACCGTTGCCTACAACTCCGGCCTCGCCTCTGGGAACATGGAGGACTACAAGGTTGCATCATACAACGTCCGCAGAGCGGTGAAAGAGGCTAAACATCGCTACGGCCGCAGACTGGAACAGCAACTACAACAGTCTGACTCCAGGGGACTGTGGCAGGGACTACGCACCATCACGGACTACAAAGCACCACACACACACCCGGTGAGTGCCGACGCTTCTCTGGCTGATGAACTCAACATCTTCTTTGCGCGCTTTGAGTCGGGAAGCCGACAACCCGCTGCGCTCCCGGCCGGAGGGGCGGAGACACTCACTGTGACGGAGCGCGACGTGAGGAGGGCGTTTAGACGTGTAAACACCAGGAAAGCGGCTGGACCAGACGGTATTAGTGGACGTGTCCTTAAGACCTGCGCTGACCAGCTGGCACCTGTGTTTACACTGATATTCAACCTCTCACTGAAACTGTGTGTGATTCCCACCTGCTTTAAAAAGTCCATCATAGTCCCTGTCCCAAAGAAACCACACCCCAGCAGCCCCAATGACTTCAGGCCCATAGCACTCACCTCTGTGGTGATGAAGTGTTTTGAAAGACTCATCAAGACATTCATCACCTCCTCACTGCCCACCACCCTCGACCCACTACAGTTTGCATACCGGCCAGACAGATCCACAGATGACGCCATATCCTTCCTCCTCCACAAGACCCTTTCACACATAGACACTGGTAAGGGGAACTATGTGAGAGTGCTGTTTGTAGATTACAGCTCAGCATTCAACACCATAGTTCCCTCCAGGCTGGTCTCTAAGCTGCTGGACCTGGGCCTGGGCCCATCCCTGTGCAGGTGGGTTCACAGCTTCCTGACCAGCAGACCACAGGTGGTACGAGTGGGTCACCTCACCTCATCCTCCCTCACCCTCAACACTGGATCCCCCCAAGGCTGTGTGCTCAGCCCTCTGCTGTACTCACTGTACACCCATGACTGCGAGGCCACGTCAGAGTCCAACGTCATCATCAAGTTTGCTGACGACACTGCTGTTGTGGGACTAATCTCTCACAATGAGGAGACAGCCTACAGGAGAGAGGTCTCCCGCCTGGAGAACTGGTGCCAGGAGAACCACCTCCTGCTCAACGTCAGCAAAACAAAGGAACTGATCGTGGACTTCAGCAGGAAGCAGCAGAGGGACTACCATCCACTTGTCATCAGTGGTGCTGAGGTGGAAAGAGTGGACACTTTCAAATACCTGGGAGTGACCATCTCACAGGACCTGTCCTGGACTCATCACATAAACATCACTGTGAAGAAGGCCAGACAGCGTCTCTACCTCCTCAGGCGGCTGAGAGACTTCAAGCTCCCACTCAAGGTGCTCAGGAACTTTTACACCTGCACCATCGAGAGCATCGTGCGTGGGAGCATCACCACCTGGATGGGAAACTGCACCAAGCAGGACTTCATGGCCCTAAAAAGGGTGGTTCGTTCAGCTGAACGGACCATCAGAACCACCCTCCCCAACCTGCAGGACATTTACACCAAGCAGTGCAGGCTGAGGGCCATGAAGATCCTAAAACAGCCCAGCCACCCCGGACACTCTCTCTTCTCCCTGCTCCCATCAGGCCGGCGTTACCGCTGCCTGAGGGCTAAGACTGAAAGGTTGAAGAAGAGTTTTTACCCACAAGCCATCCGTCTGCTCAACTCTGAGCCCTAACTGGACCATTATTGCACAATGTAAATATTATAATTTATAAAAGTGTGTATAGTGTATAGTATATAGTGTATAGTGTATAGTGTGAATTACTTTTTTTTTAATTTTTATTCTTCTTATTTATATGTGTGTGTATATATGGTTGCAGGTACAAAATACATTCACTGTGCATTGTACTGTGTATAACTGTGCATGTGACAAATAAACACTATCTTAATCTTAATCTTAATCTTAAAATAACAAAGTATATAAGGTGAATGTGTCACGGCTAACAGCTGCAGGCATGGGAGGACCCAAATGCAAACCAGGACAAGACAGCTGAACGCAACTGCACAAAGTTTATTTACAGTGACACAACATGCTGTTCATGCTGCATGGCTGGGGTAGCTGTCAGATTTTTCTTTTTCTCTGAGTTGAACCTAGCAATATAAGTGCGAGACAAACACAGAGGCATGAGCGAAAGCGCAAAATCCAAAAGAAGGCCAGGATTTCCTACCCCACAATCGCAGACACTCTGGCAAAGACTGGGGCATCAGGCAGAGCCTTAAGTACAGCATAGATGGCCACCAAACGAGAAACAGGTGTGACTGCCCTGACCACCAGTCCCGCCCTCGAGGGGCGGAGGGACTCCATGCTGCTTGCCTCCTGGAGGAAAAGGAAAAGAAAAAGAGCACCACAGCAACAACACCACCACATCCTGACAGAATGAAAAGAAACAGTGCATTATAAGACCCCCCAGCAGCCTAGGCGTATAGCAGCATAACTAAGGGATGGTTCAGGGTCACCTGATCCAGCCCTAACTATAAGCTTGATCAAAAAGGAAAGTTTTAAGTCTAATCTTAAACATAGAGAGGGTGTCTGTCTCCTGAATCCAAGCTGGGAGCTGGTTCCACAGAAGAGGGGCCTGAAAGCTGAAGGCTCTGCCTCCCATTCTACTCTTAAGTATCCGAGGAACCACAAGTAAGCCAGCAGTCTGAGAGACAAGTGCTCTGTTGGGTGATATGGTACTATGAGGTCTTTGAGATAAGATGGGGCCTGATTACTCAAGACCTTGTTTGTGAGGAGAAGGATTTTAAATTCTGTTCTGGATTTAACAGGGAGCCAATGAAGAGAAGCCAATATGGGAGAAATCTGCTCTCTCTTTCTAGTGCCTGTCAGTAAGTGCCCTTTATCTTTTCCCATCAGGCTTTGAGACTTGAGAAACAACACAGTGAGCTCCAAGGTGAGCAACAACTGTGGCCGTTCGGACACTGACATCAACCAGGCACGCAGCGATGTGGTACGCATGGGCTGTGGCTCTGTGCTGAAGGACATCATCATTGTGTCCAACGTGGAGTTTGTGGAGACGGGGGGTGGAGGGTCACTGGCTGTTGGACAGTTTGTCTCTGCAGAAGGTGAGAAAGACGGGACACTTGCTGCTTGTCAACATTACTTTGTTGTGTTTCTATGAGTCATTTGGTCATAAGGTTGAGGTCGGTGCAGCACGTTTATGCGTTGGCTGAAGTCCTGTTTAAATGATGTGCAGCCTTTGTCTGTTTGGTATACTGGAGGTGTATACTGGAATAGTAATGGCGCCGATCCAGTAAGTCAGACTCATAGAATAATGGACTCACCAACTGGACAGTTTGCATGAGAATCATGACATTAGGTTTTCTTCTTTCTATATAGTGTGTGTGTGTGTGTTTCAAGTTATTTCTGTCAGTCAGGAAGCTCCGTGATGGTGCGCCATTTCCTTGTGCCCATGAATACATTGATTCCTTATCTTTTATTCAGTTGTTATTTGCTAGAAGGCATTCAAAGCTCAAAAACAGTTTGTCCACATTTGCTATACACTGGTAGCTCACTGATACTGTCACTACCCAATTTATGAGTGTGCACGCATTTGCATCATCTGCTTCCAGGTAACAAGGAGATGACGACCTTCAGTGAGCTTCCTGACTGGCAGAGCTAAGCTTACAGTCCAGTTTAACGTGAAATAAAACTGCAAAAATCAGAAACCACAGAGCTCCTCTGTAAATGATTGAAATCAACTGTCAGCTGAAATGAAGATGATTTCATTTGCTGATCAACAAGTGAATTTTATTGGATCAGTGCTGTTACTGTAATGTTGTGTTTTTATGCATATCCTGGATGTGTGGGGGGTGGGGGGCATTTACACTCACATTCACACCTATGGGCAATTTAGAATCACCAATACCTAAATACTGCTTGAATATATTTATTCTTTTTTCTAATAGGAAAAAGCCCTGGAATTGTCCCTTTCAGTCTTGGTGCTACAAGTTTAATACAATACACGAGTATTTTGTAACAATAGTAACAAAAGCAAAAGAAAACAAAATGTGTTTCTTCATCAATCTGCATGCTGAGAGTTCCATAGAATCATAATGTATCAAAGGAAAGAACATTCTAAAGATCACAGGACTTTTCTCATTATAAAGCTGACACTTCCAAAGCAGAAGTCATTTCACTGTCTTTCTATTGTGAGTGCACAGCAAAAGTCAGAGCTCGAAGTTTGAATTTCAAAACGTCTTTTATTGCCATAAACCTCTGAGAAACATCCCTGAAAAGATCAACAAGATGAGTTTCTCAGAGGAAATGGAGGCCCTGGTGATAAAGCTGCAGGCTTTACATCTCAACGAAGATTCCACCCAGGAGTCGGTCTCCACTAACCAAGAATCAACTCGTCTCCAGAGAAGAAAGGTCCGATTCGGGGTTAGTGTTGAGCATAGTGGCAATAGAAAGGCGATAAAAACGAGTGCCGATGACTCAGCAGGGACACGGAGGCCCCCTAAAGCCGGCTCCTCCGCTGCAACGCGGCTGCAAATTTGGAAAAATGCCAGAAGCTCCAAAAGCAGCCAAAGAAAGAAGCAGAGGAAGCCAAAGCAGGGAGTAGCTAACGTTTGGATCATTGGATCCAGCTACATCAAACGAGGAGAGCGGGCAGCACACCAGCAGTTTGGGCACAATTTTGGACTCGGTGCCAAAGTTAAGTGGTGTGGAAAAGGTGGGATGCACTGGGACGGCGTCCTTCCCCGTTTCTATGCCGAGCTCTCCTCACAGAGGCCCCCTGACGTTTTGGTGATCCATGCTGGAGGCAACGATCTGGGACTCACATCCGCCCAGAAACTTGCATCTGTAATGACGACCCAACTGAGGCAGCTGCATGCAGACTTCCCCGCCATGAAAATTGCCTTTTCCTGCATCAATGAGCGCCAAGCATGGCGTTACGGAAGTCCACGGTGGATCGACAGCAACAGGAAGCTCGTCAATTCAAGTGTGAGAAAGGCTGTCGACTCCTTTGGAGGTGTCGTCATTGAACATCCTCAGCTGAAATATTACGACAACCAGATATTTCAGGGGGATGGAGTCCATTTCACCCAGAGAGGCAATGAACTGTTCCTGAAGAGCATTCACTCTGCCATCAAGAAGCTTCTTCAGGACCCACTGCAGAGAACATAAACCAACAACCCCAACCGGTCACGGCAGATGACCGCCCCTCCCTGAGCCTGGATCTGCCGGAGGTTTCTTCCCGTTTAGAGGAAGTTTTTCCTCCCCGCTGTCGCCACGAGCTTGCTCATAGGGGGTCGTTTTAACTGTTGGGTCTACTGTAGGGGCTTCCCTTACAATATAAAGTGCCTTGAGCAAACTGTTTACTGTTATGTTATGTGTGTTATATAAATCAAATTGAACTGGACTCTAAATAAAAATGTACATATCAAAAACAAAAACAAAGTGTCCAAAGACTTTCCCTTTATTTCCAGATTCTACAGCAGGTTTTAAACTCAGTTTGTTGAGCATGCTTCCTGGAATTGGCCCCAGCTCACAAATACATTTGAAGTGAATGTGAAATAAATGTGAAGTGAATCTAAAGTTCATTTGGAGTAAATAGGAATGTGAGGTACACTGTTAATGAATATCAAGTTAGGGCTGCCTGATTATGGAAAAAATCACAATCGTGATTATTTAACACGATTACTCATCGACTTTGTAAACAACTGCATTTATTGCACTAGATGAACAGTCAACACATGAAATCTCGTGCACTTCTACAATCTCTTGAAAATAAATGCTAAATTGAAAATAAAATACAGAATATATCAATAAAAAAATATATAATTTCATTGCAATCTGAACAAATACATAATAAATTAAATACAAATAATAAATAATTAAATAGAAAGGTAATGCCAGATATCATGACTAATAATACTAGGAAGAAACAGGACCAAGTTATTGAGACCAAATAAATTTGTTCACATTTTAGCAGAGGTGGCAAAAGTACAGACATTCTGTACTTAACTAGAAGTACAAATACTTAAAAAAAAAACACTCTGGTAAAAGTACTGGTTCAACTTCTTTACTTGAGTAAAAGTAAAAAAGTACAGGCTCTGAATTGTACTCACAGTAAGAAAGTAAAAGGAAGTATTTGTACCAGCTTGTTTCTGTGTAAAGCTATCTGAACCTGCTATCTTGATATAATAAGATTAAATAATATTACATGAGAATACAAACATTATTCCATCTGTCAGGTAAACAGGTTATTCTTGTGAAGGAAGACACCTGAAACACTTTAATTAAAAAAGTAAAACATTTAATATATTAATGAATCAGAAAGAATACACACATGGCCATGTGGGGACTCAGAGTAAGAGTGTGCTCTCTCTCTCTCTGAGCCTCTCTCTCCTGTCTAACCAAACATCTTTATACAGCTCGTTGTTATCTAAGCAGAAACAATCTCTGGGCGCTATGAGTTGACCTCCGTCATTCAGTCTTGTTCTGGCTGGTTTTCCATGACCCAGAGTCCTCTCAGTCATAGGCACATCTTCTTCCTGATGTTCTAATTTAATCAATACAGAGAAATCCTGTCCAGATTAATGACAGAACATGGTGATGTTGGTGATGTTGGTGATGTTCTAATTGTACGTTCGGCGGCCGGACCTCGAGATAAGGTGCACTGAAAGAGAGAAGTTAGTCTACTACTTTCTGATCTGTTGCTCTCTGTCTAATGTATTATTTAATTTTTTATTATTTGGTTGATCCACTGTTAATTATTTAATTTACTGGAGTTTACCTTAAACATTTGTCCTTCATTCACTGAGTAAAAAAATAATCCCTAATCCTAATGAATGTACTCAGCTTGAATGTGAGCTCTATTTTCTGTTGCCTACATAGCAGAGGGTCACTGCACCTCCACACAAAAAGGAGGATACTCAGGGGTTACAGTGGGACGCCTCTGACCACCACCAAACACACAACCACATTCACACTTAGGCAATGTGGGTTAAGTGTCTTGCCCAATGACAACATGCGCTCGGACGGGGACTGGAACCAGCAACCTTCTGGTTGCAGGGTGAGCACCTGCCCACTGCCATCCTGGGCTGGATGAATCAGGTGGCCCTGAACCCTCCCTCAATGCTTCTTCTTCTTTCACCTCTTTTTACTGTTTATACCCCACTCTGCCTTTAAACATTAGTTATTAATCTCTGGCTCTCTTCCACAGTGTGTATTTTATCTCCCTCACCTCCAGCTAGTTGCAGCAGATGACCCTGTGTTTATGCACCTGTCTGTTTGCACTGATGTACATATTACTGGACTATAGTTTACATTCTTTTATCTTTTAATTATTCTCTGCACTGTATTTTTTGTAATATTGTGTTATATTTATAGTTGTCTGTGTAGATTCTCAGTCATCCAGGTCATAGTAGTCTGTGGAGCTTGAAAAAGGCGACTGGACTTCTTTTTGTTTCTTGAAGACGTTTCACCTCTCATCCGAAAGGCTTCTTCAGTTCTCAACCAAATGGTGGAGAGACCCAGGTATTTAAACCCCTGTGGGCGTAGTCCCCTGGAGGTGGTTATGACCCTCTATTGATCATGTGCGTGAACACATGTGCCCAGGTGTGAAGGGGGCGTGGGTCATATTTAATCAGTGGTTTCAGTTGAAACCAATTTAGGACTCCGCTCCATTGTTTCCTGTGGCCTATTGAGGTCACTGGAACAAAGGTGTGAATGGGGGTTGAGACGTCTGGGAAGGGAGCTCAGGACAGCACTGTAAGCGGGGGGAAGTTGGTGACGTAATCCACCTCCTCTGTTCAATGATGGTTGTTCACAGTGGACATAGATGGCTTCTTTCACTCCTCTTTCAAACCATCTGTTTTCCCTGTCCAAAATGTGAACATTGGCATCCTCAAAAGAGTGCCCTTTTTCCTTCAGATGCAGATGTACTGCTGAATCTTGTCCTGTCGAGGTGGCTCTTCTATGTTGTGCCATTCGTTTGTGAAGAGGCTGTTTGGTTTCACCAATGTAGAGGTCCGAGCACTCTTCACTGCACTGAACAGCATACACTACATCGCTGATCTTGTGTTTGGCGGGTTTGTCCTTGGGATGCACCAGTTTTTGTCTTAGGGTGTGACTTGGTTTGAAGTATACTGAGATGTCATGCTTGGAGAAAATTCTTCTGAGTTTCTCTGACAAGCCTGACACATATGGGATGACAATGTTGTTCCTCTTGTCCTTCCTATTCTCTGTAGTTTGTGTTTGGCCTTCATTCCTGTGCATCTTAGCTGATTTGATGAAGGCCCAGTTGGGGTAACCGCATGTTTTGAGGGCTTTCTCAATGTGTGTGTGTTCCTTATGCTTCCCTTCTGCCTTAGAGGGAACACTTTCCGCACGGTGTTGTAGGGTCCTGATCACCCCAAGTTTGTGTTCCAGAGGGTGGTGGGAGTCAAAGAGGAGATACTGGTCTGTGTGTGTGGGCTTCCGGTAAACTTCAATGTTGAGGCTTCCATCTTCCTCGATAAGCACCGCACAGTCCAGGAATGGTAACTTGTTATCTCTGGTGTCCTCCCTGGTAAAACGTATGTATTTATCCACTGAGTTAATGTGACGAGTGAAGGCTTCTACTTCTTGGGTTTTGATTTTGACCCAGGTGTCATCTACATATCTGTACCAGTGGCTAGGTGCCATCCCTTTGAAAGAACCAAGAGCTTTACTTTCCACTTCCTCCATGTAAAGGTTGGCTACAATGGGAGACACTGGGGAGCCCATGGCACATCCATGCTTCTGTCTGTAGAATCCATCATTGTATTTAAAATATGTTGTGGTAAGGCAGAGATCTAAAAGTGCACAAATCTGATCTGGGGTGAAGCTGGTTCTGTTCAGTAAGCAATCGTCTTCCTGTAGTCGTCTTCTGACGGTCTCCACTGCCTCAGTTGTGGGTATGCAAGTGAAAAGTGAAACCACATCAAAAGACACCATGGTTTCATCTGGATCCAGTACAAGATTCTGGACCTTGTTAGTAAAATCTGTAGAGTTTTCAATGTGGTGGGGTGTGATGCCAACAAGCGGTGATAAGATGGTGGCGAGGTGTTTGGAAATGTTGTAGGTGACCGAGTTTATACTGCTGATAATGGGTCGAAGTGGGACTCCTTCTTTGTGGATCTTTGGGAGTCCATAAATGCATGGAGTGGCTTCTCCAGGGTACAGGCGGTAGTAAGTGGGGCGGTCAATGGCTTTTTCCTTTTCAAGTTGTTGCAGGCAGCAAACAACTTTTTTCTTGTAGTTGCTTGTGGGATCACGTCTCAAGACCTCATAAGTATTGTTGTCACTGAGGAGTGTAGTAATTTTGTTGTGGTAATCCGATGAATTCAGCACAACCGTGCACCTCCCCTTGTCGGCTGGCAGTATGGTGATGTTTTGATCTTTGCTTAGAGCTGTGATGGCCTTCTTCTCCTGAATGGTGAGGTTGGATGGAGGAACTCTTGCACTGGAGAGAGTGGCTGAAACTTTCATCCTGATCTGTTCTGCTTCAGGATGAGAAAGGATGAGGAACAACATTGTCATCCCATATGTGTCAGGCTTGTCAGAGAAACTCAGAAGAATTTTCTCCAAGCATGACATCCCAGTATACTTCAAACCAAGTCACACCCTAAGACAAAAACTGGTTCATCCCAAGGACAAACCCGCCAAACACAAGATCAGCGATGTAGTGTATGCTGTTCAGTGCAGTGAAGAGTGCTCGGACCTCTACATTGGTGAAACCAAACAGCCTCTTCACAAACAAATGGCACAACATAGAAGAGCCACCTCGACAGGACAAGATTCAGCAGTACATCTGCATCTGAAGGAAAAAGGGCACTCTTTTGAGGATGCCAATGTTCACATTTTGGACAGGGAAAACAGATGGTTTGAAAGAGGAGTGAAAGAAGCCATCTATGTCCACTGTGAACAACCATCATTGAACAGAGGAGGTGGATTACGTCACCAACTTTCCCCCGCTTACAGTGCTGTCCTGAGCTCCCTTCCCAGACGTCTCAACCCCCATTCACACCTTTGTTCCAGTGACCTCAATAGGCCACAGGAAACAATGGAGCGGAGTCCTAAATTGGTTTCAACTGAAACCACTGATTAAATATGACCCACGCCCCCTTCACACCTGGGCACATGTGTTCACGCACATGATCAATAGAGGGTCATAACCACCTCCAGGGGACTACGCCCACAGAGGTTTAAATACCTGGGTCTCTCCACCATTTGGTTGAGAACTGAAGAAGCCTTTCGGATGAGAGGTGAAACGTCTTCAAGAAACAAAAAGAAGTCCAGTCGCCTTTTTCAAGCTCCACAGACTACTATGACCTGGATGACTGAGAATCTACACAGACAACTATAAATATAACACAATATTACAAAAAATACAGTGCAGAGAATAATTAAAAGATAAAAGAATGTAAACTATAGTCCAGTAATATGTACATCAGTGCAAACAGACAGGTGCATAAACACAGGGTCATCTGCTGCAACTAGCTGGAGGTGAGGGAGATAAAATACACACTGTGGAAGAGAGCCAGAGATTAATAACTAATGTTTAAAGGCAGAGTGGGGTATAAACAGTAAAAAGAGGTGAAAGAAGAAGAAGCATTGAGGGAGGGTTCAGGGCCACCTGATTCATCCAGCCCAGGATGGCAGTGGGCAGGTGCTCACCCTGCAACCAGAAGGTTGCTGGTTCCAGTCCCCGTCCGAGCGCATGTTGTCATTGGGCAAGACACTTAACCCACATTGCCTAAGTGTGAATGTGGTTGTGTGTTTGGTGGTGGTCAGAGGCGTCCCACTGTAACCCCTGAGTATCCTCCTTTTTGTGTGGAGGTGCAGTGACCCTCTGCTATGTAGGCAACAGAAAATAGAGCTCACATTCAAGCTGAGTACATTCATTAGGATTAGGGATTATTTTTTTACTCAGTGAATGAAGGACAAATGTTTAAGGTAAACTCCAGTAAATTAAATAATTAACAGTGGATCAACCAAATAATAAACAATTAAATAATACATTAGACAGAGAGCAACAGATCAGAAAGTAGTAGACTAACTTCTCTCTTTCAGTGCACCTTATCTCGAGGTCCGGCCGCCGAACGTACAATTAGAACATCACCAACATCACCATGTTCTGTCATTAATCTGGACAGGATTTCTCTGTATTGATTAAATTAGAACATCAGGAAGAAGATGTGCCTATGACTGAGAGGACTCTGGGTCATGGAAAACCAGCCAGAACAAGACTGAATGACGGAGGTCAACTCATAGCGCCCAGAGATTGTTTCTGCTTAGATAACAACGAGCTGTATAAAGATGTTTGGTTAGACAGGAGAGAGAGGCTCAGAGAGAGAGAGAGCACACTCTTACTCTGAGTCCCCACATGGCCATGTGTGTATTCTTTCTGATTCATTAATATATTAAACGTTTTACTTTTTTAATTAAAGTGTTTCAGGTGTCTTCCTTCACAAGAATAACCTGTTTACCTGACAGATGGAATAATGTTTGTATTCTCATGTTGTTCTGTTACACGATTAACGGAATACGTTAATGCATGATGTACTGAGTTCAGTTTTGTACTGTCGCTTTAAGAGAGCTACGGAGCTTCCGGTCATGTGACCTAACTCAGGAAGTGAGAGCATGGCTACGGAAGAAACATGGTGTTGTGATACCACATGTAAGAGTATCGCGTAACATCTGCCTTTCATCTTAGGCATGGTGATTGCATCTTGGGTATGTACGCTTTACACTAAGACAACTTTATTTTGAGATGTGTATTTTTTGGAACGAGTGTGTATTTTGTTGACGGTAACGGGAAATCGGATCGGAACGGCTTAGCGCCGGAGCACATTGTTCAGTGTGTCAACAAGCTATGATAACTGTTTAAACTTGTTAGTTGATAAAGTTAACATATCTTCTAGACCGAAGAGGTTATAGATACAGTGATGTTAAGATATGCAGTTCATGTAATTGTGTATATTTCTGTTGTGCTTACGTACGTTAAGAGAAATTAGTATATAACTGATTTGTGTTTTCATGTGTTTTAGTTTCACACTTTTCTGAGTCTTCAATAAACCTGTGGACAAGCTGACAACGTCTTCAGAGTCTTGAAGTAGAAAAGAGTTTATCTGTCTGTCCAGAGATATATACAGCACATGTATTGAGGACAGAACAGTGAAACCAAGGCTTTCTAGCGGACAAGACAGCGCAGTGTTACTTACCTGGTCACATGTGGCATGTGAATAGTCATCACGGAAGCAGTAAAGTGGAGCTACAACGCTAACCTACGCCATGGCAGAAAAAGCTTCATCGTTAAAGACACGCTCTCAAGTGTCAGCTGCAACATCAGTATCCAGAGCATCTTCTACTGGCTCAGCGGCAGCCAAGGCCAGAGCAAGAGCAGAGGCCGCTAAGACACGCCTTACCTTTCTAGAAGAGGAAGTAAGCTTAAAACTGGAGAAAGCTAAGCTAGAAGCAAGCATAGAAATGCTGAGTCATAAAAAAGAAGCTGCTGCAGCCATTGCAGAGGCAGAAGCACTTGAAGCAGCTGTCGATGGAGCAAGTGAGAAACACAGCTGCAAACTGAATCTCGACTCCTCTCCCTTGGAAGCCACGGAACGCACAAGACAATATGTGGTCGACCAGGCTAAAGTCAAAGGTTCAGAACTTTCACAGGACTCTGAACAGCTAGGCGAGGACATTTCTCCTGTAAAGGCAGAGCCGAGCACAGGCTTCAGCGCCTCACACCTCAAGCCAAAAGCAAAACCGTTCGTGCCAGTGCGAAATGGTGCAGTTCACTCTACTTTACAGCAGCCCTACGCTTATGAAGATAAGTACAGCCCGGCATCACGTAAAGTCAAGTTTGATAGAGATTTTGTCTCCCCCACGCAGCGCCCGAGTTTGACATCGTACCCAGTATCTCCTGACGTCAACGACGGTGGCATAAACACGAACGACTTTGTGAGGTACTTAGCGCATCGTGAGCCAGTGGCTACAGGCTTATTGCAGTTCAACGATAGGCCACAGAATTACAGAGCGTGGAAACGGTCCTTTCTCACCGTGACTGCAGGTCTGACCCTCTAGCCAAGTGAGGAAATGGATCTACTGCTCAGGTGGCTTGGTAAGGAGTCTGCAGAGCACGTGGAGCAGATCAGAGCAATTCATATTAACCACCCAGCAGCAGGGCTTGCTATGACATGGGACAGACTCGATCAAATATATGGATCACCAGAAGCGATAGAGGACGCCCTGTTCAGGCGTATTGACTCCTTCCCTAAGATCACAAGCCGGGATTACTCAAAACTGACAAAGTTAAGTGATCTGCTGATGGAACTCGAGGCAGCAAAAGCAGATGGAGACTTACCGGGTCTCGCCTTCCTTGACACAGCAAGAGGGGTCAACCCGATTGTTCAAAAACTCCCATTTCATCTGCAGGAAAAGTGGGCTTCAGTTGGTGCATGTTACAAGCAGCGAAATCGTGTTTCTTATCCACCCTTTGTGTGCTTTGTGGAATTCATCGGTCAGGAAGCGAGGATAAGGAATGACCCAAGCTTTAAATTCACCTCTTACACAGACATTCTCCCAAAGACAGAGAAGTCAGTCTGGAGACAAAACAAATACAGTGAGGTCTCCGTCCACAAAACTGAGACGTCTTTCAAAACGGCGACAGAGACTGGTGAGCCTCCAACAAACTCTGAAAACATAGAGAAACAGTGTCCTATCCACAGGAAGCCACACCCCTTAAGTAAATGTCGTGCATTCAGAGAAAAGACCATGGAGGAGCGTAAAACATTTCTGAGACAGAGGAACGTCTGTTTCAAATGCTGCGCTTCATCCACACACATCGCCAGAAACTGTAAAACTAAAGTCCAGTGTGCAGAATGTAAGAGTGACAGGCATAACTCAGCACTTCACCCCGGACCTGCTCCATGGACTAGAGAGGAAGCCTCGCCTCAAGAGCACGGCGGGGAGGAGGACAACCTTTCGGAATCGCAAGTCACGAGCAAATGCACTAAGGTTTGTGGTGAAAATCTATCAGGTAGATCTTGCTCTAAGATCTGTCTTGTGAATGTGTACCCCGCCGGCCGGCGAGAAAAGGCGGTGAAGCTGTATGCAATATTGGATGAACAGAGCAACCGCTCGCTGGCTCGCTCTCAGTTTTTCGATCTGTTTAACAACCAAGGCCCAAGTGCTCCTTACGTGTTGAGGACATGTGCGGGAGAAAAGGAGACTATGGGAAGACGGGCCAGTGGCTTTGAAGTGGAAGCACTAGATGGAACAGTGAGGATCCCACTACCAAGTCTCATTGAATGTAATGACATTCCTAACAACCGGGATGAAATACCAACCCCCAGCGCAGCTGTTCATCACCCACACCTGAAATCAGTAGCCCATCTCATCCCAGAGATTGACTCACAGGCTCAAATAATTCTCCTTTTGGGCAGAGACATTATCAGAGTCCATAAGGTCCGCAAGCAGGTGAATGGCTCGCACAACCAACCCTATGCTCAGAAGTTGGATCTTGGGTGGGTTATTGTTGGTAATGTGTGTCTTGGAAGAGTTCACAGACCACCTACAGTCAGGGCGTTCTATACACACACCACAGAGTTGGAACGTCCTACCCTCTTTGATCCGTGTCCTAATGTGTTCCACAGTAGCCCCTTAACTGGCAAGGGCCCGGTGACGGGCCGTTTGTAGTCCCTTTTATATGGCAGGCTAGACCCTCCTATTTTTATTGACACGTCATTCGGCCAATCATGTAACTGGCTGCACCAAATCACCTGACAAAGCTACGTGACGCCCTCTGAGTATTATTGGCTCTGGGAAACCCATTTCTTAACATGATTGGCCGAATGAGGTGTCAGTCAAAATGGGCGGGTCCAGCCTGCCCGCGGACCAGACGCAGCCGATTAATAGGCTATGAAATGGGTTGTTCAGAGCCAATAATAACCAGAGGGTGTTATGTAGTTGTTTCAGGTGATTTTATTTGCTGCCAGTTAAGGGGTTAAGGAGAAATACAGTGACATTCAGGTCCTCAAACATCCACCAGCATCACCTGAAGAAGGCAGTCCTTGTGACACAGGTCACCTGGGACGCACAGTGTTTGAGCGCAGCAGGGATGACAACCAAGTGGCTCCCTCAGTCCAGGACATTGCATTCATAAGGATAATGGATGAAGGATTAACAAGGGACCCAGACGGTAGTTGGATCGCTCCGTTGCCCTTTAAAACGCCACGCCAACGTCTCCCTGGCAACAGGCCCCAGGCACTAAAACGTCTTATGTCGCTTAAACGCAACCTCGACAGGAAACCCGAAATGAAGGATCACTTTCTCAGGTTCATGGAGCAGATGTTTGAAAATGGTCATGCGGAGTTAGCTCCTCCTCTCGGCAAGGATGAAGAACGTTGGTATCTGCCAATATTTGGCGTCTACCACCCAAGAAAACCAGACAAAATCCGGGTGGTGTTCGATTCAAGCGCCCCATACGATGGTGTGTCGCTCAACGACACCCTATTAACGGGACCTGACTTGAACAACACACTGCTTGGTGTCCTGATTCGTTTCAGAAGAGAAGCGATTGCGTTCACAGCAGACGTAGAACAGATGTTCTATTGTTTCCTGGTAAGGGAAGAAGACAGGAACTTCCTGCGGTTCCTTTGGTTCCAGGGCAACGATCTTAGCAAAGACGTTGTAGAATATCGCATGAGAGTACACGTGTTTGGGAACAGCCCATCACCCTCTGTGGCTATTCATTGCCTGCACCAGTCAGTCCAGCTCAGCGACTTCCATGTGGACCCAGATGTCAAGCACTTTGTGATGCGAGACTTTTATGTGGATGATGGCTTGACGTCGTTGCCCACAGTTGAGGAGGCTGTTAGCTTGTTGAGAAGGACACGAGACACTCTCTCAAAGTCAAACCTGAGACTCCACAAGATCGCAGCGAACAATAGAAAGGTCATGGAGGCTTTTCCGCAGAGCGATCATTCAAGCGACTTTAAAGATCTTAACCTGGATGCAGACGTGCTACCGACACAACACAGTCTGGGTATCAAGTGGGACCTCCAAACCGACTATTTCCTCTTCACTGTCTCAGAGGAGGTTAAGCCATACACTCGACGGGGTGTCTTGTCCACCATCAACAGCCTCTATGATCCTTTAGGATTCGCAGCGCCAGTCACAATACAAGGCAAAGCTATCCTCAGGGAGCTTACAGCGGAGAACGGGGATTGGGATGCTCCATTGCCTCAAGAGATGGAAGGAGTTTGGACATCATGGAGAGCCTCTTTGACAGAGCTATCTAAACTTTCAGTTCCGAGGCCCTACACCCCAACATCAACCTCCGGTGCTGTGAGAAGAGAGTTATGTGTGTTTTGTGATGCTTCAATTAAGGCCATCGCAGCAGTCGCGTACTTGAAGGTCACAGATTCAGCTGGGAACAACTTCGTGGGATTTGTAATGGGGAAAGCAAAACTAGCACCCCGACCAGAGCACACGATCCCTAGGTTAGAGCTGTGTGCAGCAGTACTTGCTGTGGAGCTAGCAGAACTCATCTCAACAGAACTGGACCTAAAGCTTGATGCAGTGACTTACTACTCAGACAGCAAGGTAGTCTTGGGATATATACATAACGAGACTAGACGTTTCTACGTCTACGTGAGCAACAGGGTACTTCGTATCCGGAGATCTTCCAGCCCAGACCAGTGGTGTTATGTGTCGACGGACAAAAACCCGGCAGACCATGCAACACGCTTTGTCCCAGCAAGCCGTTTGACGGACACAAACTGGTTAACCGGGCCACCATTCTTGACCTCAGGAAAAACAAACGAGTCTGGAAATGCTTTTGGTCTGGTTGATCCTACTTCAGACCCAGACATTCGACCTCTTGTGTCTACCCTGAGTACTGCAACTTCAGCCAACCAACTTGGGTCTCAAAGGTTTGCCAAGTTCTCCAGTTGGAAGGCAGTAACTCGAGCTATTACTCGTCTTGTACACATAGTCAGAGCCTTCAACACCGCAGGGAAGGCAAAGGGCTCTTGTGAGGGCTGGCATTACTGCAACTCAGAGTTTACAGCAGACGAGTCGGAACAAGCACTGACAATCATCATCCGAGCCACACAAGAGGAAGAGTATGAGCAAGAAATCAAATGCATCCAGAGGCAGGAGGAAATTAACAAAAGCAATCCTATTAGGAAACTGAGTCCTTATATCGACGACCATGGTCTTCTGAGAGTCGGAGGACGTCTCGACCATTCAAGCCTTGATCAAAATGAAAGGAATCCGTTGATCATACCTGGCAAACATCACATTGCTACGCTGCTCATCAGACACTATCATAAACAGACTGAACACCAAGGGCGTTTGTTTACAGAAGGTGCTGTCCGCGCAGCTGGCTATTGGATAGTTGGCGGGAGAAGGAAAGTGAGCAGCATCGTCTACTCTTGTGTCACCTGTAGATGACTAAGAGCTCCAACTTGCATCCAGAAAATGGCTAGTCTGCCATCAGATCGTCTTTCAACAGACCCTCCTTTTACAAATGTAGGTTTGGATGTGTTTGGTCCATGGGTCGTTGCCTCACGGCGTATTAGGGGAGGTCTCTCATGCAGCAAGCGATGGGCGGTGATCTTCACATGCATGAGTGTAAGGGCAGTTCACATAGAGGTCATCGAGACTCTGGACACCTCTAGTTTCATCAACGCCCTGAGACGCTTCCTCGCTGTGCGGGGACCTGTGAAACACATTCGGTCTGACCGCGGCACAAACTTCGTCCGTGCCTGTAAAGACTTGAAGATTCCTTCGAACATTGACGGGACGAAGGTGAAGACTTACCTGTCAAATCAAGGTTGTTCGTGGACCTTCAATCCACCACACGCATCCCATTTTGGTGGTACATGGGAAAGGATGATAGGTCTTGCTCGAAGGATTCTGGATTCCATATTCTTTCAACTCAAAGACAAACTCACTCATGAAGTGTTGGTGACCTTCATGGCGAAGGTCGCAGCTATTATAAATTCCAGACCTCTCATTCCTGTGGGAACAGATCCTGATGATCGGTTCATACTTACGCCAACTGCTCTTCTAACGCAGAAGGTTAGCGGTGTTCCAGTTCCTGCAGGGGAATTTGGAGAGTCGGACCTCTACAAACGTCAGTGGCGTCAAGTGCAACACTTGTCCAACACCTTTTGGGACAGGTGGCGGAAGCAGTTCCTACCAACTCTACAGCCTCGCAAGAAGTGGCATTCCACTCATCCGGATATCACACAAGGAAGTGTTGTTCTTCTCAAGAATGTGCAAGCACCGAGAAATGAGTGGCCCCTTGGACTGGTAACCAAGACTTTTCCGAGTAAGGACGGAAGAGTACGCCAGGTGGAAGTGAAAACCATGAAACCTGGTGGAAACGCGTTCTTTCTTAGACCTATTTCAGAGACAGTTCTTCTTTTTCCTCCTGATGTTTAGATGTTTGTATTAGTTAAGATGATAACTGTTTGGGTGACGTGTAACCACGTCAGGCGGGGAGTGTTCTGTTACACGATTAACGGAATACGTTAATGCATGATGTATTGAGTTCAGTTTTGTACTGTCGCTTTAAGAGAGCTACGGAGCTTCCGGTCATGTGACCTAACTCAGGAACTGAGAGCATGGCTACGGAAGAAACATGGTGTTGTGATACCACATGTAAGAGTATCGCGTAACATCTGCCTTTCATCTTAGGCGTGGTGATTGCATCTTGGGTATGTACGCTTTACACTAAGACAACTTTATTTTGAGATGTGTATTTTTTGGAACGAGTGTGTATTTTGTTGACGGTAACGGGAAATCGGATCGGAACGGCTTAGCGCCGGAGCACATTGTTCAGTGTGTCAACAAACTATGATAACTGTTTAAACTTGTTAGTTGATAAAGTTAACATATCTTCTAGACCGAAGAGGTTATAGATACAGTGATGTTAAGATATGCAGTTCATGTAATTGTGTATATTTCTGTTGTGCTTACGTACGTTAAGAGAAATTAGTATATAACTGATTTGTGTTTTCATGTGTTTTAGTTTCACACTTTTCTGAGTCTTCAATAAACCTGTGGACAAGCTGACAACGTCTTCAGAGTCTTGAAGTAGAAAAGAGTTTATCTGTCTGTCCAGAGATATATACAGCACATGTATTGAGGACAGAACACATGTAATATTATTTAATCTTATTATATCAAGATAGCAGGTTCAGATAGCTTTACACAGAAAAAAGCTGGTACAAATACTTCCTTTTACTTTCTTACTGTGAGTACAATTCAGAGCCTGTACTTTTTTACTTTTACTCAAGTAAAGAAGTTGAACCAGTACTTTTACCAGAGTGTTTTTTTTTTTTTTTTTTAAGTATTTGTCCTTCTAGTTAAGTACAGAATGTCTGTACTTTTGCCACCTCTGCTAAAATGTGAACAAATTTATTTGGTCTCAATAACTTGGTCCTGTTTCTTCCTAGTATTATTAGTCATGATATCTGGCATTACCTTTCTATTTAATTATTTATTATTTGTATTTAATTTATTATGTATTTGTTCAGATTGCAATGAAATTATATATTTTTTTATTGATATATTCTGTATTTTATTTTCAATTTAGCATTTATTTTCAAGAGATTGTAGAAGTGCACGAGATTTCATGTGTTGACTGTTCATCTAGTGCAATAAATGCAGTTGTTTACAAAGTCGATGAGTAATCGCGTTAAATAATCACGATTATGATTTTTTCCATAATCAGGCAGCCCTAACTTGATATTCATTAATTCAATTCAATTCAATTCAATTTTATTTATATAGCGCCAAATCACAACAAACCGTCGCCTCAAGGCGCTTTGTATTGTGGGTAAAGACCCTACAATAATACAGAGAAAACCCAACAGTCAAAACGACCCCCTATGAGCAAGCACTTGGCGACAGTGGAAAGGAAAAACTCCCTTTTAACAGGAAGAAACCTCCAGCAGAACCAGGCTCAGGGAGGGGCAGTCATCTGCCGCGACCGGTTGGGCTGAGGGGAGAGAAAGACATGCTGTGGAAGAGAGCCAGAGATTAATATCAATTAATGATTAAATGCAGAGTGGAGTATAAACAAAGTAAATAAGGTGAATGAGAAACAGTGCATTATGTGAACCCCCCAGCAGACTAGGCCTATAGCAGCATAACTAAGGGATGGTTCAGGGTCACCTGATCCAGCCCTAACTATAAGCTTTATCATAAAGGAAAGTTTTAAGCCTAATCTTAAAAATAGAGAGGGTGTCTGTCTCCCGAATCCAAGCTGGAAGCTGGTTCCACAGAAGAGGCGCCTGAAAGCTGAAGGCTCTGCCTCCCATTCTACTCTTAAGTATCCTAGGAACCACAAGTAAGCCAGCAGTCTGAGAGCGAAGTGCTCTATTGGGGTGATATGGTACTATGAGGTCTTTAAGATAAGATGGTGCCTGATTATTCAAGACCTTGTATGTGAGGAGAAGAATTTTAAATTCTATTCGAGATTTAACAGGGAGCCAATGAAGAGAAGCCAATATGGGAGAAATATGCTCTCTCTTTCTAGTCCCTGTCAGTACTCTAGCTGCAGCATTTTGGATCAGCTGAAGGCTTTTCAGGGAGCTTTTAGGACAGCCTGATAATAATGAATTACAATAATCCAGCCTAGAAGTAATAAATGCATGAATTAGCTTTTCAGCATCACTCTGAGAAAGGATATTTCTAATTTTAGAAATATTGCGCAAATGCAAAAAAGCGGTCCTACATATTTGTTTAATATGTGCATTGAAGGACATATCCTGGTCAAAAATGACTCCAAGATTTCTCACAGTGTTACTGGAGGCCAAAGTAATGCCATCCAGAGTAAGTATCTGGTTAGACACCATGTTTCTAAGATTTGTGGGGCCGAGAACAAGAATTTCAGTTTTATCTGAATTTAGAAGCAGGAAATTAGAGGTCATCCAGGCCTTGATGTCTTTAAGACATTCCTGCAGTTTAACTAATTGATGTGTGTCATCTGGCTTCATTGATAGGTAAAGCTGAGTATCATCTGCATAACAATGAAAATTGATGCAGTGCCTTCTAATAATACTGCCTAAGGGAAGCATGTATAATGTAAATAAAATTGGTCCTAGCACAGAACCCTGTGGAACTCCATAATTAACCTTAGTGTGTGAAGAAGACTCCCCATTTACATGAACAAATTGGAGTCTATGAGATAAATATGATTCAAACCACTGCAGTGCAGTACCTTTAATACCTATAGCAAGCTCTAATCTCTGTAATAAAATGTTATGGTCAACAGTATCAAAAGCTGCACTGAGGTCCAACAGGACAAGAACAGAGATGAGTCCACTGTCAGAGGCTCTAAGAAGATCATTTGTAACCTTCACTAATGCTGTTTCTGTACTGTGATGAATTCTGAAACCTGACTGAAACTCTTCAAATAAACCGTTCCTCTGCAGATGATCAGTTAGCTGTTTTACAACTACTCTTTCAAGAATCTTTGAGAGAAAAGGAAGGTTGGAGATTGGCCTATAATTAGCTAAGACAGCTGGGTCAGTGATGGCTTTTTAAGTAGAGGTTTAATTACAGCCACCTTGAAGGTCTGTGGTACATAGCCAACTAATAACGACTGATTGATCATTTTTAAGATTGAAGCATCAATAATTGGAAAGACTTCTTTGAACAGTCTAGTAGGAATGGGATCTAACAAACATGTTGCTGGTTTGGAGGAAGTAACTATTGAAGTTAACTCTGAAAGATCAACTGGAGCAAAAGAGTCTAAACAAATACCAGCAGTGCTGAAAGCAGCCAAACATGAAGAATAATCTTTGAGATGGTTATGAATAATTTTTTCTCGAATGTCTAAAATTTTATTTGTAAAGAAATCCATGAAGTCACTACTAGTTAACGTGAAAGGAATACTCGGCTCTACAGAGCTCTGACTCTTTGTCAGACTGGCTACAGTGCTGAAAAGAAACCTGGGGTTGTTCTTATTTTCTTCAATTAGTGATGAATAGTAAGATGTCCTAGCTTTACGGAGGGCTTTTTTATAGAGCAACAAACTCTTTTTCCAGGCTAAATGAGCATCTTCTAATTTAGTGAGACGCCATTCCCTCTCCAGCTTTCGGGTTATCTGCTTTAGGCTGTGCGTTTGTGAATTATACCACGGAGTCAGGCACTTCTGATTTGAAGCTTTCCTTTTCAGAGGAGCCACAGTATCCAAAGTTATACGCAGTGAGGATGTAAAACTATTGACGAGATAATCGACCTCACTGGGAGCAGAGTTTAGGTAGCTGCTCTGCACTGTGTTGGCACATGGCACTGAAGAGCATAACAATGAAGGAATTAGATCCTTAAACTTAGTTACAGCACTTTCAGAAAGACTTCTACTGTAATAAAACTTATTCCCCACTGCTGTGTAATCCATTAAAGTAAATGTAAATGTTACTAAGAAATGATCAGACAGGAGGGGGCTTTCAGGGAATACTGTTAAGTCTTCAGTTTCTATGCCATATGTTAGGACAAGATCCAGAGTATGATTAACCCCTTAACTGGCAGCAAAAAAATCACCTGACAAAAACTACATAACGCCTTCTGGTTATTATTGGCTCTGAACAACCCATTTCATAGCCTATTAATCGGCTGCGTCTGGTCCGCGGGCCGAATGAAGTGCATTTATATGGCAGGCTAGACCCGCCCATTTTGACTGACACCTCATTCGGCCAATCATGTTAAGAAATGGGTTTCCCAGAGCCAATAATACTCAGAGGGCGTCACGTAGCTTTGTCAGGTGATTTGGTGCAGCCAGTTACATGATTGGCCGAATGACGTGTCAATAAAAATGGGAGGGTCTAGCCTGCCATATAAAAGGGACTACAAACGGCCCGTCACCGGGCCCTTGCCAGTTAAGGGGCTACAGTGGTGGGTGGGCTCCTTTACATTTTGAGAGAAGCCAATTGAATCTAACAATAGATTAAATGCAGTGTTGAGGCTGTCATTCTCAGCATCTACATGGATGTTAAAATCACCCACTATAATTATTTTATCTGAACTGAGCACTAAATCAGATAAAAAGTCTGAGAAATCAGACAGAAACTCTGAGTAGGGACCAGGTGGACGATAGATAATAACAAATAAAACAGGTTTTTGATTTTCCCAATTAGGATGGACAAGACTAAGAGTCAGGCTTTCAAAAGAATGAAAACTTTGTCTGGGTCTTTGATTAATTAATAAGCTGGAATTGAAGATTGCAGCTAATCCTCCTCCTCGACCTGTGCTTCGAGCATTCTGACAGTTACTGTGACTCGGGGGTGTTGATTCATTTAAACTAACATATTCATCCTGCTGTAACCAGGTTTCTGTAAGGCAGAATAAATCAATATGTTGATCAATTATTAAATCATTTACTAATAGGGACTTGGAAGAGAGAGACCTAATGTTTAACAATCCACATTTAATTGTTTTATTCTTTGATGCAGTTGATGAAGCTGTATTATTTATTGTTTTTGAATTTTTATGCTTAAATAGTTTTTTGCTGATTTTAGCTTTGGTTTTTGGTGGTCTGGGAGCAGGCACCGACTCTATGGGGATGGGGTTTTGGGGGGATGGCAGGAGGAGAGAAGCTGCAGAGAGGCGTGTAAGACTGCAACTCTGCTTCCTGGTCTCAACCCTGGGTAGTCAGTTTTTAGGAGGGTTAATAAATTTGGCCAGATTTCTAGAAATGAGAGCTGCTCCATCCAAAGTGGGATGGACGCCGTCTCTCCTAACAAGACCAGGTTTTCCCCAGAAACTTTGCCAATTATCTATGAAGCCCACGTCATTTTTTGGACACCACTCAGACAGCCAGCGATTCAAGGAGAACATGCGGCTAAACATGTCGCTCCTGGTCTGATTGGGGAGGGGCCCAGAGAAAACTACAGAGTCCGACATCGTTTTAGCAAAGTTGCACACCGAGTCAATATTAATTTTAGTGACCTCCGATTGGCGTAACCGGGTGTCATTACTGCCGACGTGAATAACGATCTTACCAAATCTACGATTAGCCTTAGCCAGCAGTTTCAAATTTCCATGAATGTCGCCTGCTCTGGCCCCTGGAAGACATTTGACTATGGTCGCCGGTGTCTCTAGCTTCACGTTTTTCAAAACAGAGTTGCCAATAACCAGAGTTTGTTCCTCGGCGGGTGTGTCGCCGAGTGGAGAAAAACGGTTAGAGACGTGAACAGGTTGGTGGTGTACCCGGGGCTTCTGCTTAGGACTACGCTTCCTCCTCACCGTCACCCAGCTGGCCTGTTTTCCCTGCTGCTCGGGATCTGCTGGGGGGGAGCTAACGGCGGCTAAGCTACCATGGTCCGCACCCGCTACAGGGGCCTGGCTAGATGTAGGATTTTCCAGGGTGCGGAGCCGAGTCTCCAGTTCAGAAAGCCTGGCCTCCAGAGCTACAAACAGACTACATTTATTACAAGTACCATTACTGCTAAACGAGGCCGAGGAGTAACTAAACATGTGACACCCAGAGCAGGAAAGTGCAGGAGAGACAGGAGAAGAAGCCATGCTGGCAGTGAGTCGGCTAAGGGCTAAGCTACTAGCTGAGCTAAGCTAGCGAATTTCTAAAAACAAATAAAGTGAGTAATGTGAATACAGGTGATTCAGCAAAGAGTATGCTATTTAAAGTAGGTGAAGATTACACTAAAATATGTTATTATCCAGATAAATCGAGTTATACAGATATAACAGCTAACAGACAGCAAAACACTGTGCTCCGAAACAGGAACAGGAAGTGATACAATACTGCAGTGAGAGCCAACACCAAGTGACAGCCCACATTCCTCACATTCCTATTTACTCCAAATGAACTTTAGATTCACTTCACATTTATTTCACATTCACTTCACATGTATTTGTGAGCTGGGGCCAATTCCAGGAAGCATGCTCAACAAACTGAGTTTAAAACCTGCTGTAGAATCTGGAAATAAAGGGAAAGTCTTTGGACACTTTGTTTTTGTTTTTGATATGTACATTTTTATTTAGAGTCCAGTTCAATTTGATTTATATAACACACATAACATAACAGTAAACAGTTTGCTCAAGGCAATTTATATTGTAAGGGAAGCCCCTACAGTAGACCCAACAGTTAAAACGACCCCCTATGAGCAAGCTCGTGGCGACAGTGGGGAGGAAAAACTTCCTCTAAACGGGAAGAAACCTCCGGCAGATCCAGGCTCAGGGAGGGGCGGTCATCTGCCGTGACCGGTTGGGGTTGTTGGTTTCTGTTCTCTGCAGTGGGTCCTGAAGAAGCTTCTTGATGGCAGAGTGAATGCTCTTCAGGAACAGTTCATTGCCTCTCTGGGTGAAATGGACTCCATCCCCCTGAAATATCTGGTTGTCGTAATATTTCAGCTGAGGATGTTCAATGACGACACCTCCAAAGGAGGCGACAGCCTTTCTCACACTTGAATTGACGAGCTTCCTGTTGCTGTCGATCCACCGTGGACTTCCGTAACGCCATGCTTGGCGCTCATTGATGCAGGAAAAGGCAATTTTCATGGCGGGGAAGTCTGCATGCAGCTGCCTCAGTTGGGTCGTCATTACAGATGCAAGTTTCTGGGCGGATGTGAGTCCCAGATCGTTGCCTCCAGCATGGATCACCAAAACGTCAGGGGGCCTCTGTGAGGAGAGCTCGGCATAGAAACGGGGAAGGACGCCGTCCCAGCGCATCCCACCTTTTCCACACCACTTAACTTTGGCACCGAGTCCAAAATTGTGCCCAAACTGCTGGTGTGCTGCCCGCTCTCCTCGTTTGATGTAGCTGGATCCAATGATCCAAACGTTAGCTACTCCCTGCTTTGGCTTCCTCTGCTTCTTTCTTTGGCTGCTTTTGGAGCTTCTGGCATTTTTCCAAATTTGCAGCCGCGTTGCAGCGGAGGAGCCGGCTTTAGGGGGCCTCCGTGTCCCTGCTGAGTCATCGGCACTCGTTTTTATCGCCTTTCTATTGCCACTATGCTCAACACTAACCCCGAATCGGACCTTTCTTCTCTGGAGACGAGTTGATTCTTGGTTAGTGGAGACCGACTCCTGGGTGGAATCTTCGTTGAGATGTAAAGCCTGCAGCTTTATCACCAGGGCCTCCATTTCCTCTGAGAAACTCATCTTGTTGATCTTTTCAGGGATGTTTCTCAGAGGTTTATGGCAATAAAAGACGTTTTGAAATTCAAACTTCGAGCTCTGACTTTTGCTGTGCACTCACAATAGAAAGACAGTGAAATGACTTCTGCTTTGGAAGTGTCAGCTTTATAATGAGAAAAGTCCTGTGATCTTTAGAATGTTCTTTCCTTTGATACATTATGATTCTATGGAACTCTCAGCATGCAGATTGATGAAGAAACACATTTTGTTTTCTTTTGCTTTTGTTACTATTGTTACAAAATACTCGTGTATTGTATTAAACTTGTAGCACCAAGACTGAAAGGGACAATTCCAGGGCTTTTTCCTATTAGAAAAAAGAATAAATATATTCAAGCAGTATTTAGGTATTGGTGATTCTAAATTGCCCATAGGTGTGAATGTGAGTGTAAATGCCCCCCACCCCCCACACATCCAGGATATGCATAAAAACACAACATTACAGTAACAGCACTGATCCAATAAAATTCACTTGTTGATCAGCAAATGAAATCATCTTCATTTCAGCTGACAGTTGATTTCAATCATTTACAGAGGAGCTCTGTGGTTTCTGATTTTTGCAGTTTTCTTTCACGTTAAACTGGACTGTAAGCTTAGCTCTGCCAGTCAGGAAGCTCACTGAAGGTCGTCATCTCCTTGTTACCTGGAAGCAGATGATGCAAATGCGTGCACACTCATAAATTGGGTAGTGACAGTATCAGTGAGCTACCAGTGTATAGCAAATGTGGACAAACTGTTTTTGAGCTTTGAATGCCTTCTAGCAAATAACAACTGAATAAAAGATAAGGAATCAATGTGTTCATGGGCACAAGGAAATGGCGCACCATCACGGAGCTTCCTGACTGACAGAAATAACTTGAAACACACACACACACACACACACACTATATAGAAAGAAGAAAACCTAATGTCATGATTCTCATGCAAACTGTCCAGTTGGCAAGTCCATTATTCTATGAGTCTGACTTACTGGATCGGCGCCATTACTATTCCAGTATACACCTCCAGTATACCAAACAGACAAAGGCTGCACATCATTTAAACAGGACTTCAGCCAACGCATAAACGTGCTGCACCGACCTCAACCTTATGACCAAATGACTCATAGAAACACAACAAAGTAATGTTGACAAGCAGCAAGTGTCCCGTCTTTCTCACCTTCTGCAGAGACAAACTGTCCAACAGCCAGTGACCCTCCACCTCCCGTCTCCACAAACTCCACGTTGGACACAATGATGATGTCCTTCAGCACAGAGCCACAGCCCATGCGTACCACATCGCCGCGTGCCTGGTTGATGTCAGTGTCCGAACGGCCACAGTTGTTGCTCACCTTGGAGCTCACTGTGTTGTTTCTCAAGTCTCAAAGCCTGATGGGAAAAGATAAAGGGCACTTACTGACAGGCACTAGAAAGAGAGAGCAGATTTCTCCCATGTTGGCTTCTCTTCATTGGCTCCCTGTTAAATCCAGAACAGAATTTAAAATCCTTCTCCTCACAAACAAGGTCTTGAATAATCAGGCCCCATCTTATCTCAAAGACCTCATAGTCCCATATCACCCAACAGAGCACTTCGCTCTCAGACTGCTGGCTTACTTGTGGTTCCTCGGATACTTAAGAGTAGAATGGGAGGCAGAGCCTTCAGCTTTCAGGCCCCTCTTCTGTGGAACCAGCTCCCAGCTTGGATTCAGGAGACAGACACCCTCTCTACTTTTAAGATTAGGCTTAAAGCTTTCCTTTTTGATCAAGCTTATAGTTAGGGCTGGATCAGGTGACCCTGAACCATCCCTTAGTTATGCTGCTATACGCCTAGGCTGCTGGGGGGTCTTATAATGCACTGTTTCTTTTCATTCTGTCAGGATGTGGTGGTGTTGTTGCTGTGGTGCTCTTTTTCTTTTCCTTTTCCTCCAGGAGGCAAGCAGCATGGAGTCCCTCCGCCCCTCGAGGGCGGGACTGGTGGTCAGGGCAGTCACACCTGTTTCTCGTTTGGTGGCCATCTATGCTGTACTTAAGGCTCTGCCTGATGCCCCAGTCTTTGCCAGAGTGTCTGCGATTGTGGGGTAGGAAATCCTGGCCTTCTTTTGGATTTTGCGCTTTCGCTCATGCCTCTGTGTTTGTCTCGCACTTATATTGCTAGGTTCAACTCAGAGAAAAAGAAAAATCTGACAGCTACCCCAGCCATGCAGCATGAACAGCATGTTGTGTCACTGTAAATAAACTTTGTGCAGTTGCGTTCAGCTGTCTTGTCCTGGTTTGCATTTGGGTCCTCCCATGCCTGCGGCTGTTAGCCGTGACACATTCACCTTATATACTTTGTTATACTCCACTCTGCATTTAATCATAAATTATTTTTAATCTCTGGCTCTCTTCCACAGCATGTCTTTTTTCTCTCCCCTCAGCCCAACCCGTCTCAGCAGATGACCCCCCCTCCCTGAGCCTGGTTCTGCTGGAGGTTTCTTCCTGTTAAAAGGGAGTTTTTCCTTCCCACTGTCACCAAGTGCTGCTCACAGGGGGTCATTTTGACTGTTGGGTTTTCTCTGTATTATTGTAGGGTCTTTACCCACAATACAAAGCGCCTTGAGGTGACTGAGTGTTGTGATTTGGCGCTATATAAATAAAACTGAATTGAATTAAATATGAGACAAGCTTAAATATGTCAAAGGCTCTTTTTTTTTTTTTTTACATCTTTTTTTTGTAGCCTTGATTATGTGTACAGCCAGGTTTCCTCTCTTTGTGGTCAGTTTGCAACATATTAGGATCATTTCAGGTCTCATATTTGGATTGACATCTCGTTATCAAGCACGTCACAGGGACCACGTGATAGCATTGCTTACTGTAGTCTAACAGGGAACTCGAATATTGTCTTGTCTGGTCAGGCACTTAATAAACTGTCTATATTTGGGCACTTCCAGGCTGAGGTTTCCTCTGTTACAGTCACCAAGTACGATAACTAAGGAGTGCCACTTTATCTGCTCCACATTTATTTGATGGGCGAGTGAACGCTGTGTCTCCTGCATGTTGGTTTGCGGTGGAATGGTGACCCCCACCAGCAGTGTTGGTTGTAATGTGTTCCAAAGGAATGCATCAATGTAATTACATTACATTTTTCAGTAATACAGTAACATAACTCATTACTGTGCTAAATTCACTAATGACATTACAGTTGCAATTATGTTAATGCTTGGGTCCTCCAGTTATCTGCACATCAGGCAGGAAAAAAGGGAAAATAAAAATAAAACTACATGCTTTTTTCTTCCTGCTATAATCAGCTGACTTGAGCTCCTGTGCAGGAGGATGAAAACGGTGGAGCCGTCTACAGCTTTTCATCAGAAGAGAATATGGACAATACTTTTTTTTTTATTCTGCAACAGGACAAAAGCTCGATGTAAACTGAAAACTGCCTCCAGGACAGAAACAGGTGTGTTACACTGCTAACACAACTTCAGCTCTTTGCATGTATCTGCACAGACAACATGCTAACACAGAGTCAGCCAAGAACCCAGAGTGCTGATGAAGCTGAGCACATGCTGACCCCCAGCCCAGCAGCCAGAGCCTCATCTTCAACAGGTAACAGAGGCAGTGACGAGCAGCCAGCCCTGCAGCACTGCAGCCTTCGACTCTACCTGTGCATGTTTCAGAATCCCTGTAAAGATTACAGCTTAACAAAACATGTACAGAGTTTGGACCACAGTATATTTTTATGTCTTAGTCTGAACTACTGATCTGAACCTCAAGCTTTCAAATAGGACTAAAAGAGTGAAAACACCAATGAAGTTTTTAATTTAAATGACTTCTGATAATCAGGAACAACAAGAATATTTCTCAGACGGTTTGATTGAGTATGAAACTGTTAATTATCTTTGTGTAGGCCAGTTCTACTGTAATATGAGCCCAGACACAATGCAGTCTCTAAAGAAAGAGATCACCTGACTGTTTTATCTTGAAATATTAAATGACAGTCAATCAAATAGGAACATTCTGATTATCAGTTTAAAATATTTAAAATTTGGCTCTTTTTTTCACGGGTATTGATACAGTACCAAAAGTTTGCAAGCACTTACCTGTGGGTGAGTGTGTCAAGTAAAGATGGTTGCAGCCATGGTCATAGGAGCCGTACTGAAAATGTGCATATATCAGAATCAGAATCAGAAGGTTTTATTGCCATATGGGTGAACAGGTTCACAGCATTAGGAAATTGCTGCGGTACTTCGTGCTTACATAAAAAACAAATAAGTATAAAAACTATAAGACAATATTACAAATATACAAATTACAAATATACAGAGATATCAGAACTATAACTATAACACAATATTACAAATAATACAATAATAATTAAAAGATAAAAGAATGTAAACTATAGTCCGGTAATATGTACATCAGTGCAAACAGACAGGTGCATAAACACAGGGTCATCAGCGTTTGTGGAGGGTGGTGGTAACAGTCTTAGGGTTATTGTTCATGAGTCCAACAGGACGACAGCCGGAGTACAGTGACATCAGTGAAGACAGTGGCAGTGAAGGAGAGAGAGAGAGTGAAGAAGAGGTGGATGCTATGACTTCTGCACGACAGGAGGATATCACCGGAGCGGTGGAGCTGAGGGTAGGACAGAGGAAAGGGACAAAGAAGCAGACCCCAGTGTACTCTGTCTATCGAACCTCAGAGAAGATGGCCCGGGATATCTCCTTCGGGTGTGTGGAAACCAGGGATGGATGGAAGGCATATATGCCGGAGGCAGGCCAGCAGGATTATGGAATACCGATAGAATGGGCAGAACGACTTGAAGAAGAAGTCGTCTTGCCAGTAAAAGCACCAGTGAGAGAGTGGGCTAACTTCCTGATGGCTCCTACCTACCCCCACACTGAGAAGCCATGAGCCGCTAACAACAAACTTCAAGAATGCCTTTCTAGCCATCACACACGATGTCATGCTCCGTCGCCTGAAGAAATCTGCCCTCAAATATGCAAGGGAGACAGAGATTCAGCGCCAACGAGAACTATCCTCTAGTGATGAGGAACAGTCACGAATTCCCCTCCAACCAAGAGCTGAGCTGCAGACGCGCCGGACTACTAGAGATGTGGCGGTGGATGTTAATGGGGTTGGAGCGCCAGTAGCGACAGGAGGAGGTTCAAGTTTTGAGGAATTCAAAAAGATAAAGGCAGTGGTGCAGGAGAGATCACCAACTCAGAGTTTACAGGAGTACCTGAAGCAACACTGGCAAATGGTGATGACCTGCACCCAAGATAACCAGGCACGACTAATGTGGCTAGCCCGTGCCACTGGGCAAGCATTGGGCCCAGAAGAGTCAGCTGAAGAGCATTACAAAAGACTAGTCTTGGAGGACTTCGACGACGAGGACACCAAGATAGAAAAGGCACGGGGACAACTAGATCAAGGACAGACCCTGTCACAAGTATGGCATGTGTTGAGTAATGAGATCCCCGTAGGTCGGAATGTGCAGGCGCTCAGGAGGCTGATGAAGGGCCGTAAGGGTGAGATGGATTTCGTTGCCCTGCAACCTGCAAACAGCACACAGGAGCAGATAAGGGAGGTGGTGAGAAAGTGGGACCTCAAGAGGAAGTTTGAGGAACAAAGGCGGGCCGAAGAGGGTCAACGTACTCAACAGAAGGCAGCCACCCCGAAACCCCCACCAAACCAGCAGGGCCAACAGAGGAAGACAGATCAGCGACCTGCTTTCCAAGGTCCACCAAAGAATGCTACGAGCAACCGGCCATCGGACCAGAGACCACCGAAGGGGGATTCTACAAATAAGAGGCCTGGATATCTGCCCTTCGAGGAGTTTAAGAAATTAACGCCTGAACAGAAGGACGCCCTCCGACTAGCCCGTCAGCAGACGGCTGCTGGGGGGAAGAAGGAGTAATGGACACGACAGCTCAAGTCACCCTGGAGCATGCTTACCGGGTCAAGGATAAGATCTACACCCAGGTCGATGGAGCTCCGTATTTGGTGGACTCAGGGGCTGAGGTGTCAATGACACGGAAGGCTCTGAGTCCTAAAGGAAAGTTGACGGTGCAGTTAGCGGATGCTTCCATCGCTGAAGTCCCCTATGGCATCTGGAGGGGGATTATATGGATCCTGGGGACCTATGACTTGGTAACCATCACGGATTTAGAAGGATTACATCAGAAACCACGGAACCGCAGGAAGGTGGAGGAACGTCTGAAGATTTTGCAGGCGCGCCTAGTTAAGATACCTACGGTCGAGGACCAGGCCGGAGGGGCCTGGTACAAACTGGTTGATGTTCCAGAGGTGACAGAGCAGAAATTACAGGAGAGTGATCTCTCTCCAGAAGGAAAACAGCGGCTGAGGGAGATCATCTCCAAAGCAAAATTAGTGAGGTTTAAAAATGACTGTGGCGATCTAGGAACCAAATACATCCATACCATAGAAGGGGGAGTACATCCACCAGTTCGACAGTACCCCCTGAACCCAGGAGTGGTGAAAGAAATGGACCTAATAGTCAGGGAATTACTGACTCTAGGAGTGATTTGTCAGGAATTAAATCCAATCACTAACAGCCCGATACAGGCAGTAAAAAAGCCAGAATCCTCAGGAGGAGGCTGGCGACCTGTGATCAACTTCAAAGCTCTGAATAGAAGAACTGTAGCTAACAGAGCAAGCCTAATTACCCCCAAGGGACTTTAAAAACTCTAAAGCTGAAACCCTATAAATCCTGTATAGATTTGGCAAATGGATTTTTCTCCCTACGATTGGCACGAGGGTCCCAGGGGAAGACAGCCTTCACCCACAAGGGAAGATCCTACGTTTGGGAGAGGCACCCGCAAGGCTACAAAAATTCTCCCAACGTGTTTCAAGCGGCAGTTATGGATGTACTTGACGGATTAGGAGCCACTATTTATATAGATGATGTGTTCATTGCAGATGACACGGAGGAGCAGCACTTGGACAGACTGCAAAAGATCGTGGAACGACTAACCGCTGCAGGACTCAAGCTGAACTTGAAAAAGTGCCAGTTTGGGAGAAAGCGAGTGGATTATCTGGGATTCCAGGTATCTGACGATTTGGGATTATCTGAGGTGTACAGAAATAAAATCGAGCAGATAGAACCTCCGTCATCACTGAATGAACTGCAAAAAGTGTTAGGACTATGCAACTATGTAAGAGACTATGTTCCAGGATATCAGAGGTATGCTAGACCCCTGTATGCCAAACTAAAGAAACCAGATGAGACTGCAGCATGTAAATGGACAGCGGCTGACCAAAGCCACTTGGAAGAGCTGAGACAAGCGATCCAAGGGGCTCTGAGGCTTGAACCCCAAAGTCCAACGGCAAAGTTGGTTGCAGAAATAAGCTGTGATGAGGATAGTGCTACGGTGAAGGTGAGCAATGAGGGCGGTGGACTAGTCACCTTGTGGAGTTATGCACTGACTTCGGTGGAGGTGAAGTTTCCCCCTGAAGAGAAGGAGCTTGCGGTGCTTGCACGGTACTGGGGCTCCTTGAAGGATTTGGCGCAAGGTCAGGGAATCCGAGTCATCACCGAAAGCCAAGTACACCGTTTCCTCAGAAAAGCCACTATCGAGAGCACTAAAGCAACTAACGCCAGATGGGGCCAGTGGGAGGACATCCTACTAGATCCAGATCTTGAAATTGGACCACTACAACCGGGAGTTCCAAAAGCTGCAACAGATGAGAAACCGACGCAAGAAGAATATGATTGGACTCTTTTCACGGACGGCTCGAGAAAGGGACCGGATGACACCGCGTACTGGGGATTTATTCTCAAGCTAAGGTAAGGAACAGACCCGCCAGCGAGGGAAAGCACCCGGCAGCGCGCAGGCTGGGGAAGTGACAGCAGTGTTGGAGGGCCTGTTAGAGCTGGAAAGAGGAAGATTAAACGAGCAAAAATAGTAACAGACAGTTATTATTGTGCTCAAGCACTAAAAGAAGATCTGACCATTTGGGAAGAAAATGAATATGAAACAGCAAAAGGAAAGAAGGTAGCCCATGAGGATTTGTGGAAAAAGATTGCCGAGCTACGGATGAACCTGGATTTGGAAATTGTACATCAAAAAGCCCATGTTAAAGAAGGAGCTCACTGGCGAGGAAACGAAGAAGTGGATCGTTTCGTCCAGATGAGAAAATTTGTCTTTGTCGGGATCAAGAAATGGGACAACACGCCTCAGGGTAAGCTTGTCCCGAAAGACTGCATGAAGGGGGTAACGGAGGCAGTGCATGAAGCACTAGGCCATGCCGGAGCTGACCTGATGCGCAGAGAACTGAGGAAACAGCAGCCATGGATTCCAGTACGAGAAGTCCGGCGTGTTCTCAAAGACTGTGTTGAGTGTGGTCGGTACAACGCAGGTCGGCGGGGGCAGCACCTGGGAGGACTCACCATCAAGAGCACCGTTCCCTGGGGGTCGGTTTGTATGGATGTAGCAGGACCCTTAGGGATAACAGGTATGAAAGGAGAAAAATATCTGTTAGTGTTGGTGGACTCTATGTCAGGGTATGTTGCTGTGAAACCTGTGCGCCAAGCAAATAGTTCCAGTGTAGTCAGCATGCTGGATCAGGCATGCTGCTATATAGGAATACCAAAGGAGCTAAGAACAGACAATGGAACGCACTTTCGGAATGCTAAGGTGGACCAGTGGTGTCAAGAGAATGGGGTGATGAGAGTGTATTCACCACCATATACACCGCAGGCCAACGGAGTGGTCGAGCGAACCATTGGACTGGTAAAGAGCTGGATTGGTAAAAATGCTAATGGTAAAGAATGGAGTGCAAAGGTCCTGGAGCTAGTCAAAACCCTAAATGACAGGCATCGACAAGGGAGGCCCTCGCCAGCAGAGGAGCTGAATCGACGCCCCTTCACGTCACAAGAGGCGGGGACGAGCTCAGATGACAAGAGGCCCTCCCCCGATGGCAGGATGTCACTGCAGGTTGGACAGCGAGTATGGATTAAAGCACAGGCTCACCCAGCTGGAGCAGCTGTGAAAGCAAAGTACGACAAGACTGACATAGTGACTGAGATCTTGGACCGAAACACGGTTCGGTTAAAGAAGTCAGGGATCCAAGGAGTAGAGCAGCTGAAACCAGTTCCTGACTAGGTGACCTAGGAACTGAAACCATGGCCAGTAGCACAACTTGCCTACCACCCTATGTCAGACTGGCCACTGTTAAGGGGGTGGTTATCATGAGACGCAGTACCGATGGGCTCTGGGCAGGCAGAGCCCTTGAGAAGTTGGAGTTTGCCAAAGAAGGAATTTTTTCAAGAGACCAAGAGTTCCTGCAGTGGAAGGAGATTAGAAACAACTGTGTGGTGTGTTGGAAGCCCACCACCCTGGGAGTCCAGTGGGAAGGCCCAGGAAGGAATAAGCCCCTCCGGGCTGAAGCAAATCGGAGGGAATACAAGGGGATGCACCCCAAACCAGTGAAAGTGCTGGATGGTCATGTGTGTGGACTATGCCGGCTGAATGGATTACCCCGACTGAAGTTTTACACTCAGTGGGATTTAAGAGGAGGAAAAGTGGACTGCAGAGAATGTGCCTGCCAGTGGGATGGTGAACGTATCCACCCATGTGGCAGCTGCAAGCTGCAGCAAGAGAGTGGACGTCTGCTGCAGGTCGCCTCCGCAGAGGGATGGCAGGTGAGGAAATTCCTGGACCCTCTGCAACGCTTCACAACAGCGACGTTGGAAGGAAGAGAACGAGGGGAAAGCGGGAGTGACCCACTCAGTTCCCCTGATCCCGGCTCACCGGAGACTGAAGGCCCTTCTGCACCACCCCTGCCACCGGAACCCTCGTCAGTAAAAGGGCGAGGGAAAGGACCAGCGAGACCTCCCAAGCAGGAGCAGCTGTGGAGGGAGGCGATTAGAAGAGGATGGCCTTACAGTCCGGCTCGAATGGAGATTCACGAGCCACCGCCATCAATGGAGCAGGTGAATATGGTGTTTCGAGTGCAACGGGATCCCGAGGACCCAGGATACTCCCCTATCTCGAGTGACCTGAGAGAAGATCAACGGGAGATGGCGGAGAGCCAGGGCTGGAAGGGACCATGGGAGCTGACCACTTGGGGTCGGCTAATAGAGGAGGTTTACTCTGATCCATCCATACCGGTCCAAGACTCGGAACCACTTCCAAGAGAGGCTGGGGCGAGAAGCACCAACCTGTTCTACAGCACCACGAGCCTGGACGCATGGGGCCACCAGGCGGAGCGAGCCAAAGAAAAAAGTAAGGAGTATGTGGTGACGCCAGAGGTGTGGCGTAGAGAAGGGGTGGTCCAACTGCCTGGGACATGGGCAGGGCGTGCGGCCACGCCCACCTACCCTGAGCAGCTCACCAGAGTACGAGTGATGGTTCAGACTGTGATCATTCCCTTCTGAGGAGTCTACACAGTAGGAGCTACAGTGACGTGCCTGGGAGAGCCACCAAAGCCTGAAGAGGCAGAAAAAGAGGGGAAAGGGAAGTGGAACCCTTTCCAACGCTTCAAGGTGAAGAAATGGAGCCGCAAGTCCCAGCAGTAGCCGAACCTGGGACAAAGGGACGGGCAAGGAGGCGGAAGGAAGAATGGCAGAGGAAGCTAGCCCGTATACCCTATATAAGACTGCCAAATCAAAAGGTATGGTTAAAATACCGGAAGAAAGACTATTTCTATAATTGGATGTATTGCGGATCTGCGGCATATTGCTGCAGTAATGTGGAATTTACCAGATTAGCCGACTTGTCCAAGCCTGATGAAGGGAAGATGGGGAAAAGAGTGTTCCGAGGCTATGAATTGCAGTTCTTTTCCATGAGCTACGAACTCACTACGGTCAAATGGAAGAACCAGCCAGTGCCGGAGTGTCCAAAATGGATGCCCTGGATCCTTAACACAGTGTACCTACAGGTCAATCAGGAACTGATTAAGTTAAAGTGGGGAGTCAATCACTGCCAACCTTGGTTAGGGCCATATGTGGAAATGTGGCTCGGAAACATACTGATATGGACTAACAGTCCTAGCACCTCTAAGAATTTAGGGCAGAGGGTTAATGATCCAGAAAGGATCATTATGAAAAACCAGCATTTACCCCTGAAGGTGCAGGAGAAAGACTATCCCAAGGATTGGCAGTCTATAAGCAGCCTCCCAAAGGTGAATAGGGATATAGTTATCAGCCCTACAACAAGGCCTGAGATCTGGAGCAAGGTGGTGGAACTCGTGGACCGCTGTGGGGAACCCCTATGTGCCGAACTCGCGATAGCACGGCCAGAGAATCCGCGGCAGCCGACGGGAAAAGTCATCATCACCCGCTATCGTTGGATGTGGAAGGGCCTCGACCCATACATTAAGGAAAATTACAAGGTGCACAACTGTGATGGAGACCACCCTTGGCCGTTGATGAGACCGCTCATGATAGCTCGGCTGTGGAGGGACCCATCAGGACATCTGCACTCACCACGACCCAAGGTAACAGTGGTTCCTCTGTCACCTGGAGATAGGGGGAGGAGCTACTGGCTGTGATTAACACTGAGCCCTGAAAGGCCTAAATCCATTCACCACCTGAGGCCTTGAGAGGTGAGCAGCATGGCTGAAAGAACTCTATTCTATCCTGCAAAAGGAATTATTTTTAAAACTGTTATTGGCTTTCTGGGACTTTCTGCTATTTTTATATTTTTGTATTTCCATGGAAATGGACTCTGGGAGAGTGATCATGTGAGGATCAGTTACACTTCCACTGAGAGATATAATCAGACCTGTTGGAAGGTCAAAAAGGAAATAGTCACAATAAGGAATTTCTCCTTATTCTGTGATGAAGACGGAGAAGAGAACTGCACGGAAGCAGTGTCGGCTTTTAATGTTTCAATGTTACTGCAATTCTTTGACTCCCAGAGAAGAGAAGGAGGGGGAGTAATCGAAGCAATTGACTTTCAAGGTGAGACACTGCTTTTGCATGGCATCATCCCTCAACAAAATGAGACTCGTATGGTGCAAGCTAATTGGATTCAAGTAGATGGACAGAACCCGTATTGGTACTACACACAGGCATGTGTCAGAGGAAGAAAGATAACCTACTGGGCTGAAGAGGTGACTCTGCCAGCTCACGAACTCCCGCGACAATGTCATGTAACGATCCTGAAACCGGAGGGGTTTTGGGGAAACCTGAATCTGACATGTGATATGCAGATCCAAATCGAAGGGCAGGAGGCTAACAGCACCGGAGAGTTTCCAACGACTCGCGTGAATGGCTCTACCACAGCCAGCAACTCCACACCGAAGCCGGGAACGAGGAAAAGGTTACAGCCGGTCCAGAAAAAGCCTCCTCAAGTATCAGAAGTTGACCAGCCGAGGATGAGAAAATGTATGGAGGAGAAAGTCTTCAAACTTGATCCTTGTTACTGGAGTTTGGGGCCTATAGTGTGCAAAAGACAGCACTATTTGGTTCTGAGTCAGACCGAAGAAAAGACTTGGGGAATCTGGAGTAATGACTGGTTCGGGAGGAGGACAAGAAGGAAGGGAGTTCCACCCGATTCTGGGGGGATCTGGATTGACAACTGGCTGAATCAGAGTCTACCGTGGGTATGGAAGAAGGGAGTAACCCATCTAAGGGCAACTGCTGACGCCGTGATGCAACCCAGCCAACTAGGAGGCCCAGAGCGAATGGAAATGTATGTCCAGAAAATCCCAACACCTGATGAGTTATGGTCTGCACCATCAGGAGACTTCGATAAAATCGACAGGTGTGTTCTGAAGAGAATGGTAGAAGATCTTGATGGGAAAGACTACTCAAAGGGTGAAGGAACAGTGTCGCAGTACTGGGCGTTGCCGAGATGTGACATTACCCAGGTAGGAGCATGGGACGAGGGATATTGGAGGTACAATTGTTCCCGAATGAAAAGCCATAACACCATGAAGGGGGTGCTGGAGCAGTGGCCGCTGTTTTGGGACGCCCCTGATAAGACTCGAACGTGGTGGGGGCTGCAGAAAGAGGAAACCGAAGCCTGGGTTGTACCTTGCCTGTCACAAACGAAGAATTATTGGATTAAGTATCAATACGTGGCTACAGTCTATTCCACTGGGGAAGGACTCTATGAATGGTATAGATGGACGGGCATCAGACCAAGTGTGACCTTAACCCCTAGACCATGGAAAATGAGATGTAATCAGGCCAACGACACCTGCACCATAGAACTGGCACGGAGACCCTGCAGTGAGTTAGATGGCTGGAGTAACGACTGTACTGAGTGGTATGGCGGAGCTTACGAGGCCTATCAGCAGGGCGCCACCTGGGTAAGAAACGATGTCCATTTATTGGGAAATCTGACTAGAAGAAAGCAGAAACAACCAGAGTGGCAACGGGCGCCAGGACCAGGAAGGTACGGTTGTGTAAAAGCCCTACTAGGTCCGATGGTGAAACAGCGCCAACTGACTGGGAAAGTAGTACCTGCAGTAAGTAAAGCAGAACTCACCAGGCTGGAGGAATATGCATTTCGCAAAAGCCTGTGTGATGGAAAAGAAGTAGAGGGGTTCGAGTGGATCGGACCTAACAAAATGTACAACAATGGAACTTGTGAAATGCCACAGGAACATTGGTTGCAGTGTGATGGGCGCGACTGTACAGTGGCGGAACTGTACGGAAGAACCGTGCTCGAGGGTATTGAGGAAGTACCCAAGGAAATAATCGAGAAGATTGAGGATGGAGCAATAGCTCTGGGATCAGAGCTTTGGGCGATTATAAGATCACTTCTGCCCTACGCCTTGATTGGAATAGGAGTCGTCCTGTTGGTGCCACTCCTAGGAGGTCTGATCAAGTCGGGAGTCAAAGGACTCTGCAGAAGGGGGCGGAGGAAAGAAGATATGCCCAGAAACCGGGAGGAGTTGGAGCTCCTCCTACACGAGGAAGGATCGCCTCGCGAGTAAAGGGTTCTAAATTGCCAACTTGAACCCACAATGGGATCTGCCTGCAAGACGAGGGAAACCACAATTAGTGTTGAAGCCTTCGACATGACCACAGAAACAGGAAATTGGACTGGATCCACCACAGCACCTCCCTGGCAGATTAAGGACTTCAAGGGAGAGGTCACGGAGTTCGTCACCTTGGAAGTAATATGGTTTGTCTTCTGCTGTACAGGACTCTGGGCCGGAAGTCAGGCATTCAGGGTTCTTTGCCTGGTTGAAGGGATGGTACGAGTACTGATAGTAAACGTATGGAACGGTGAGCCCGTGTACACCACATCCTGGTTCGTCGCCTTCCTTCTTGGGAGGCTCAAGATCGACACCACTAAAAGAGGAATTATGAGAATGATCATACTAGTCATCTGGCTGGTGCTGGACTTGGCCTCAATGTGGTACCCAGTAGCATATTGGGCTAGGCTGGTACTAGAGGGACTGGTGGTTGTGGGCTTACTGAGCTACATGTACTCCCAAGTCAGCAAGTTGAAAGGCAGCCATGCTTCAAGGTGGGCACTCAAGTTACTACGATTGTGCCTGTGGGGATTCGGCTGGGGAATTCTGAGTATCATGAGTATACTGGAAGTCACCACCAACCTACCCCTGATCGTTTGGTTCGTGCTATATGGACATCTGTTCCCTCAACCAGTTCGGAAAGAGCCGGATAGCGGTTCGCCCAGGGAAGGAAGAGCCAGGACAGCCGACACCCGAGGGGCGTGGAACACATGTACGAAGAAGTCCCACTCTGAAAAAGATACTGCAAGGCGGTAACCTCGTCACAAAGGCAGCCCAATGCTTTTTGCTAGCTACAGCTCTGTTAATAATAATCACCCAATCAAGATTTATGTTACCATGTATGGATAAGAAAGTAAGCAGGAGACGAAGGAACCCGCCCGAAGGGGGCGGGGTTAAAAGATATAACCAGTGGAGCGCAAAGAGAAAGTGGTCAGTTCGAAATCGGGGAGAGCAGAGGCAACACCACAGCGCAAGGATGAGCACCACCAGCAATGCAAGTACCAGGTCTGCAGCAGCTACTGCTACTACTATGCTCATAGGAGTAAGTACAGTTCCAACTTATCTCCAGAATTGCACTGACACCCAAGAGCCAGAGATCAAGTTTAATAGAATTGATTTCTGGGTTTTCGAGTGTATATGGTTGGCATTCTGCTGCAGCGGAGATTGGTCTACCAAGCAACCCTTGAGGATTATAGCCTTGTTTATCGGCTTCTTCAAGGCACTGATGGAAACTATTATGTTGCAAAGAATGAAGATCACCCTGTCCTGGTTCGTCATCTACCTACTGGGACGCACCAACATTGAGACCAACAAGAGGGGGATAATCAAAACGGTGGCATTGCTGATTTGGTTGCTACTCGACATCGCAGTGGATGTCATTGGAGACCAATGGAACATCGGCTACCTATTTGAGGGAGTCTCTCTGGCTGGCATCTTGGCGTATTTTCTGACCTGGACACTGGTCAGGTATGGGAGACCAGGATGGTGCCAGCTCGACCGGGTCATCATTGGAACCACATGGGCCCTGGGCTGGATAGTCCTGACGTCCACCTGCTGTGCTGGGGCTGAGGCATCGGTCTCCATGGCGGGATGGTTCATGCTGTATCCCATCTTCTACCCCCGAGTCCAAGCCAGAGTGGCCGGATGGACCCCACCTCCAGAGAGAAGGAGCAGCTGGCTCGACCTGATCAGCAGCAGGGTTCAAGGAGGAGGAACCCTAGCCTGATCCAATAGAAGATTGACCTACGCTCCGCTTGCAAGATGTTGTGGAAAAGAGTTGAAAACGACTAATCATTATTAATAAATTTCTTTGTTTAGGAGGATGCAGGATGCAGCGGGTGCGGAGCCACGTTGAGAGAGGCCGGTTGTTTGTGGAACCTGGGAATAAGAATGCAATGCACCAGGTGCTACGTGGAGGACCCTCACCCGCATGCAGTCCATGGCGTCCTCCAAGGATCAATGACCACGCAGGTGCCAGTAGAAACGGCCATGGAGCTTGAGGAGCAAGCTAGAATCATCTGGAGTTTGTTCTGGAACAGAGGAACAACGTGGATACCACGCGTCGTCGTGGGGGGATTCTACACACCAACCTACACTCGCATTTGGGAGTTCCACGACAGATCTCGCCTTCGCACTACCCATTCTTTGGATGGGCGAATCCTGATAGCAGGAGCTCGGCAGCTACCTGCACCATACCAGGCAGGACCCCGTACACCCCTATCAGCAGCACCGCAGTCATCGGCAGAATCCGTAATGGAGCATCGGGACGTGGAGACGCAGACGGACTTCGATGACGCCGGCGTGGAGAACGAAGACGAGGCACACCTGGAAGAGATGGCTGAGGCTGTGGAACAACAGCTAAGGGAGCCCTCTCCTGCATCGGAGCCCTTGGGCGTTCCAGTGGAAGAAGCACCCACATTGGCAGCAATGTTGGAGCAGCTCGACGCAACGGAATGGCCAAGAGCACCTGCGCTAGTGCAGCATTCGGAGAATCAGCTCGAAGGCATTGAAACACCCAGTGAGCACTACGTTCCAGCCATTTTGGAAACAATCTCTGATGATTCTTGGGACGGTGATCTGTAAAGTCATCGAAAGGTAACCTGCAATCTCAAGAAGGGGGTGTCAAGTGAAGTGGGTTGAGGTTGAGATCTTGGTTATTCGATGGGCTGTGCCTGATACTATGTGGACATTTATGATTCCAATTTATTAGGTTGTTAAAAGTTGATTTATGAAATGTAACAAATAATGTGTATGATTTCTACTTAAAGTTGATAAGTACGTGTGTAACACAGAAGTGATTCAAGCACAGCATGAAGTTGTGAAATCTTGGAGATCACTGAGCAGGGTAAAATGAGGAACTGAAACCTGTTGCCTAGGAATCAGAAGGAGCAGAGGGGAAATAAGTTATGAATAGTCTTAACTGTAAAGTACCAAACAAGCCATGTATTACGAGAAAGGAAATAATGACTAGGTTCAATACCATAATTGGACATAGGCAGTGGAGTGATAAATTGTCAAGGTGATGTTTTAGAATTAGGATGTGTCTAAACTATAAAAGGTGATGCACAGAATATATATATATATATATATATATATATATATATATATATATATATATATATATATATATATATATATATATATATCATCATCATTTTTGCCAACCTTTGCTTTTAAATGACAGAATTTGATAATGGACAATACTGGCTCTTACCACAACAAGATGCCGAGGCCTTACACCTCTGAAAGTGCCACAGACTCACTGCAGGTGACATTTCATTGTGGATAATAAAAGAGCTGATGTGGAAAAGGAGGAGGCTCGCAGAACAATGGAGCCAAAGGGAAGTGATCAGAGACAGGACATCCTGACAGTACCAGCAGTGCTCACACGTCACCTGCAGCACTGCAGCTGTCAAAAACTCTGCAAACAACACAGCTAAATACAGAGAGCAGCCACACAAGTACAAAGAAAGATGCTTCCTTGTTACGTGCTTAATAGAAATTCATTATGAATTCTTCAAGCTAAAGTGTTTATATTTCCCACAAGCCTCCACATCCCTGTGAAGTGAAATGAATCGGAGCTGAGGTTAGAACTGTGCTACATCCAGTCAAGTGCAGTGAGGTAAAGTGATGTGGATCTGGAGCTGAGTTCAGCTGGTCAAAGTTAAGGAGGAGGTGGAGCTGGGATCTGTGGAGTAAACTAAAGTTGTGTGAAGCTAAAGTGAAGTTAAAGTGAAGAGTGTTAAACAAAATGAACAAAACAGATGTTAAAGTGGAGTTTAAGTCAAAATTGAAGCTGAACTGAGCTAAAGTCAGGCTCAGCTTTAGTTTAGTTAAGTTGGAGTTAAGTTCAGTGCAGTGCTGCTGAGTTTAGTAAAGTAAAGCAAAGTAAGTGGAGTTACTCAGGTGAAGTCAGCACATTTCAAACAACAACAGGGGTCGATCCCAACATGATTCCAGGCAAAATCATTCCTCCAAACACCCAAAACTCACAAAGACAAAGATGAAAAACATGAAAACCAAGAGAAAATCTCAAGACTGATAAAACTATAATGCATAACTAAAATAGGTCTTAAAACCTTTGTATAAAATTATAAAGGGAGCCTGGGGCTAACAACAGCAACGGCCTGGTCATCTCTGGTTTGCAGGTAAGAAGGAGGCGACCTGGACCTGGAGGCAACATGTGGAGTTAAGTGGAACTGAGCTGAGTGAAAAAGTGGGGATCACGTAATTTAGAGTGGAGCTGGGGTTGAAGCTGGGCTGAGCTGAGTCCAGCTGAGTGAAAGGAAGTGGAACCATGCAGAGCTGTGCTAAGCTGGGTTATGTAGACCAGAAAAGAGTTCAGGGCAGAAAAAGAGAGTCAGGTAAGCTGAGCCGAGCCGGAGCGCTGATGATTTGAGTCCAGGCAAGTGGATGATGTCAGTTTGATTTTATCCAAATGAAAGTAAGGCCTCAGTGTCTCTGGGTATCTTTTGTCTTATTTATAGATGGCACCGTTCCTTTATCAGCGATGACGGTCGCTGGAAGAATTTCTGTGTAGCTGTAAACACAGAAAAAGCAGAGGAAGCATCTGGCTCTCTGAGGACACACATGGACTTTTGCACACATTGTGGACACAAACACACACGCAGTTCTTTCAGTCACTATTTTCATTCTGCTGGCAGCAACAGCAGTCCGAGCTTTGATTAGAGCTGCTGCTGTCGTGTTGTTGAGCCAACAGGAAGTCAGTTTTCATGACCCACTCACCTACTACGTGACATCATGACTACTTCTCCTTCATGTGCACGTGTGTGTGTGTGTGTGTGTGTGTGTGTGTGTGTGTGTGTGTGTGTGTGTGTGTGTGTGTGTGTGTGTGTGTGTGTGTGAGAGAGAGAGAGAGTAATGAGCTTTCCAGCCAGAGAGCTGATTGTGTTTCCCTAAAGAACGTAGTTTGTCAGCATGTTGACGTCCAACCTGGACCAACACCTGCTACCTCTGCCTTTAATTTGAAAATGTTATCATGAACTTGGCACCCCCCCTACACACACACACACACACACACACACACACACACACACACACACACACACACACACACACACACACACACACACACACACACACACACAACTATTAGGTCACAATGAGCAACCTTATGCTCTGAGGATAAGAAATGCAGAGAGGTCTTGTCCTGCTCATCAGGACAGACGAGGGTGGGAAAGAAGTGAGGCAAAGATAGACATTTTAGCTCCACCAGGTGACCCATGTCAGATAGGACTAGGATTTGGTTTGCTCCTCACTACAGAGCGTTTCACCTGAATGCCCAAATCTTTTTACAGAAAAACTCTAGAGCCAAACTGTATGAGACACTCTGCCATATTTAGCACATGGCTTAAATAACACCCAGGCCTGACCCAGGCTCCTGATGGATGTTAAAAGATCAACAGTCCAATCTGATCCACAGCAGCCCCTACATCAGGAATATTAGTCGTAGTATTATTCTTGAAAGAGTAGTTGTAAAACAGCTAACTGATCATCTGCAGAGGAACGGTTTATTTGAAGAGTTTCAGTCAGGTTTCAGAATTCATCACAGTACAGAAACAGCATTAGTGAAGGTTACAAATGATCTTCTTACAGCCTCTGACAGCGGACTCATCTCTGTTCTTGTCCTGTTGGACCTCAGTGCAGCTTTGATACTGTTGACCATAACATTTTATTACAGAGATTAGAGCATACTATAGGTATTAAAGGTACTGCACTGCAGTGGTTTGAATCATAATAGACTCCAATTTGTTCATGTAAATGGGGAGTCTTCTTCACACACTAAGGTTAATTATGGAGTTCCACAGGGTTCTGTGCAAGGACCAATTTTATTTACATTATACATGCTTCCCTTAGGCAGTATTATTAGAAAGCACTGCATCAATTTTCATTGCTATGCAGATGATACTCAGCTTTATCTATCAATGAAGCCAGATGACACACATCAATTAGTTAAACTGCAGGAATGTCTTAAAGATATTAAGGCCTGGATGACCTCTAATTTCCTGCTTCTAAATTCAGATAAAACTGAAGTTCTTGTACTCGGCCCCACAAATCTTAGAAACATGGTGTCAAACCAGATACTTACTCTGGATGGCATTACTTTGGCCTCCAGTAACACTGTGAGAAATCTTGGAGTCATTTTTGACCAGGATATGTCCTTCAATGCACATATTAAACAAATATGTAGGACCGCTTTTTTGCATTTGTGCAATATTTCTAAAATTAGAAACATCCTTTCTCAGAGTGATGCTGAAAAGCTCATTCATGCATTTATTACTTCTAGGCTGGATTATTGTAATTCATTATTATCAGGCTGTCCTAAAAGCTCCCTGAAAAGCCTTCAGCTGATCCAAAATGCTGCAGCTAGAGTACTGACAGGGACTAGAAAGAGAGAGCAGATTTCTCCCATATTGGCTTCTCTTCATTGGCTCCCTGTTAAATCTCGAATAGAATTTAAAATTCTTCTCCTCACCTACAAGGTCTTGAATAATCAGGCCCCATCTTATCTCAAAGACCTCATAGTACCATATCACCCCAACAGAGCACTTCGCTCTCAGACTGCTGGCTTACTTGTTGTTCCTAGGATACTTCAGAGTAGAATGGGAGGCAGAGCCTTCAGCTTTCAGGCCCCTCTTCTGTGGAACCAGCTCCCAGCTTGGATTCAGGAGACAGACACCCTCTCTATTTTTAAGATTAGGCTTAAAACTTTCCTTTATGATCAAGCTTATAGTTAGGGCTGGATCAGGTGACCCTGAACCATCCCTTAGTTATGCTGCTATACGCCTAGGCTGCTGGGGGGTTCCCATAATGCACTGAGTGTTTCTTTTCATTCACCATATTTACTTTGTTTATACTCCGCTTTGCATTTAATCATTAATTGATATTAATCTCTGACTCTGTTCCACAGCATGTCTTTTCTCTCCCCTCATCCCCCCCCTCACAGCAGATGACCCCCCCTCCCTGAGCCTGGTTCTGCTGGAGGTTTCTTCCTGTTAAAGGGAGTTTTTCCTTTCCACTGTCACCAAGTGCTGCTCATAGGGGGTCGTTTTGATTGTTAGGTTTTCTCTGTATTATTGTAGGGTCTTTACCCACAATACAAAGCGCCTTGAGGCGACTGTTTGTTGTGATTTGGCGCTATATAAATAAAATTGAATTGAATTGAATATTACTGAGCAGCCTCTGTATGTTAGCTGTTGTTGGAGGCCTTTATCTTAACACCACTATTCTACCTCCACCCTGTTTGTGTTTATTGGAGTACAAATGGGTGAGTCAACAGGCAGCCCGTCGAAGTTTGTGACTAAAAGCTAAAACTCTGATGTTGTGGGTCCCCAGTGATGGCAGAGTAATTGCTGTAGGTGTGGTCCAGCTTTTATCAGCATGCCTCATTTTCTCTGCAGTAAACACTAAAAGCAGTCTCACACACATACACGCACGCACGCACGCACACACACACACACACACAGGCTACAGTAACTTCTGCATGGGATTCTGTTTTCAGATTTTCCATTGAGGAGCTGATAAAGAGGAATAATGACGTGGGTGTAACCTAATTCAAATTATAACGGTTTCTGCTTTGCTTCCAGACATTTTTAGAAATAAAAAGGATCTTCGTGGAGTAAGAAGAATAATATATTTACTAAGAGAGTCAGTCCAATGTGCAGCAAAGTCAGGGAACATTTTTATACCACATTTGACTGATAAAATGATTGAATGATGAGTATATCTAAGTTTAGAGCAGGAATAGCCAACCAGAAGCAAGAACCCTCCACCCATCAGACTGCTCATCCTCAAAAAGAGGTGCTTTATACTGTAAAGACCCTACACTGACATAAATAAGATAAATAGAAATAAATAGATAAATATAAATATAATACATATTGATCAGTTGACTATGTATGTTTTATTATGTTATGAAGTGTTTCTGTGTGAATGCTGAATCTGCTTCATTGTAGCAGCGTACAACCAGTAACAGTTGATGAGCCTGCAGCTGTGGTCAGCTGTTTCCATCCAGCCATCATGGACGTGAATGTCAGGGTCATTTTGGACTTTTAATATTTCTTTGAACTGTTTCCAGGCTGGAATGATTGTACAGCAAACATCTGTAATGACTTTAGAAACAAGTTTGATTTTGATCCTTATAGGGTCAAATAGACTGCTCAACAAATAAAGGAACACTTTGAAAACACATCAGATCTCAATGGAGCAAAAATCCTGCTGAACATGTATACTTCTACAGACTGGTAATGTGTGAGGAATGAAAGGAGGCCACATCATTGGATGTAAGTTCAAATGATCAACCTACAGAGGCTGAATTCAAAGACAGCATAAAAATCAAAGTGAAACAATGATGCAGCAGGCTGGAACATTTTGGTGAAATTTCATTGCAGCAACTCAAAATGGTGCTCAGTAGTTTGTATGGCCCCCACGTGCTTGTAAGCATGCCTGACAACATCGTGGCTCCTGGTCCACCAGGTCTGGACCAGGGCATCACTGAGCTCCTGGCCAGTCCTGGTGTTGGATGGTCTGGAACATGATACCCAGACCATCACTGACCCACCACCAACCCGATCATGCTGTACAATGTTACAGGCAGCTCACACGGGGCACCAGTGGTGGACTTGCTGACTCTGCTATTCTATAGTAAATGCTAATCAGGCTCCATGGTGCCAGGCAGTGAGCACAGCGCCCACTAGAGGACATCTAGCCCTCAGGCCACCCTCATGAAGTCTGTTTCTCATTGTCTGGTCAGAGACATTCACACAGTGGATGCTGGAGGTCATTCTGTAGCTCTGCAGTGCTCGTCCTGTTCCTCCTTGAACAAAGGAGCAGATCCTGGTCCTGCTGATGGGTTATGGACCTTCTATGGCCCTGTCCAGCTCTCCTAGAGTTCCTGCCTGTCTCCTAGAACCTCCTCCATGCTCTGAGACTGTGCTGAGACACAGCAAACCTTCTGGTGATGGCATGGGGTTGTGTCACTGTTGCCCCTCTAGAGCACCTGTTGTTAATTTAACACCAAAGCAGCTGAAACTAATTAACAACCCCCTCTGCTACTTAACTAACCAGATCAATATCCCAGAAGTTTCACTGACTTGATGCTAAACTCTGATTCGAAAGTTTTCCTTTCAGTACGAGTCTTCTTCCAGGCCTCAGCAAAGTGGTGACACATCTCAGGATGCTCAGGGTGGTATGACTCACAGCCATTGTGTGAATGAGACATGTTGTATTAAGTGCTTTAAGTGCTTGAGTGAGTTGTTTAGAAATGGCTTCAAACGTGACCTTCTCCACTTGTGTGAATCTGCGGGTCTCCTTCTTAGAGCATCGTTGGTCAATCCAGTGAGTGCTGTCAAACAAATCCTGTTTATGCTGCAAAGAGAAACTATCAGCTGTAGTCAGTCAAGTTAAAATACATTGTAGAACCTTCAGCAGCACTTATTAAAAGATTTAAGTGAGTCTGTGTGTATATCTGAACCTGTGTGGATCAGAGAAAATCCAAATAGATTAAAGTTGTGCACCTGGTTCTTGTTTTTTAAATGATGCTTGAGCTGTACTGTGGAGGTCAAAGTGAGCCAAGAAAAGATCTCCCACACAGTTACACCAACACGTTTCCAATCTTCTCTGATCTGCTATTGTATATTCAGAGATGATCTTCTACACCCCTTGGTTGTAATAAGTGATTATTTGAGTTTCTTTTACTTGTGTATCAGCTCAAAAGAGTCTGCCCATTCTACTCAGACCTCTGGCATCAACAAGACATTTTATCCCACAGAGCTGCTGCTCACTGGATTTTTCTCTCTTTTTCAGACCCTTCTTTACAAAGCTCAGAGACGGCTGTGTGGGGAAATACTGAAATACTGAGACCAGCCAGCCTGGCACCAACAAACACGTCACATTTGAAGGTAAATCATCTTTCTGCCCGTTCTGATGCTTGTTTGGAACTTCAGCCAGTCATCTTGACCATGTCAAAATGCATTATCTGCCATGGCTGAATAGATATTTGCATAAGCAGCAGCTGAGGTGTGGTGAGGGTATAGCTATGACAGCCAGCCCTTTGCAAAGCAAAATCTTTATTTGTGAAATAAGAATTGCAGTGAGGGCCACAAATATATAAATGGTGAAAGCATCTATCTTAATTTAATATCGCTGATCTCAAAGAACGGGAAGTGTCAGTTGTAAAATCTTGGTTTCAGTGTGGGGTTTTTGTGAAGACAAAAGCAGAATCCAGGGTGAGCAGTTCAATAAATAAAACCTGCGGATTTGCTTTAAGCACAGATTTAAAACTCTTTAAAAGCCTCAGAATGACTAATAAAGCTAAACCAACAAATTCACACTTTTATTCAAACAGTTTCAGCTTCCTTTATTCAGTTTACACATTCGAGTCTTTGTGAAAATCACAGAGATGGTGTATTAAGCTGTTTCTGTTTCCTCACTTCATCCCACAGACTGGATCACAGGAATGCGCGCTTCCTGCTCCATCTCTCACTCCAGCGCGCACACGCGTGCCTGTGTGAGCGTTTGTCATTGGCTGAGACGAAGACACATTGGCGGCTGATTGGTTCAAAGTTTGTCGCTTTTGTTTTGCTGGAGTTTGAGCGTCAGCGTGATAAACGAGAAGCCTGAGAGCGCACACATCAGGAGACGTCAGGACGAGCCAGTGAGAGCAGAAAGCATCGGGAAGACACTCTGTCCACTTCTCACAGAATCAGAAGAGCTGAACCGGAGCCATGTTCGCTGCGTGCTTGGAGTTCCTAGGCTTGGCGCTGTGCGTCACGGGCTCTCTGTTGGTGATGGTCGCCTGCGGGCTGCCCATGTGGAAGGTGAGCGCTTTCATCGATTCCAACATCCTGGTGGCTCAGTCCATCTGGGAGGGCCTTTGGATGTCCTGCGTGGTGCAGAGTACCGGTCAGATGCAGTGCAAAATACACGACTCGATGCTGGCCCTGGAGCAGGACCATCAGACCGCCCGCGCCCTAACGGTCATCTCCGCCATCCTGGGGATCCTCGCCCTTGCGGTCACGGTGGCCGGGGCGCAGTGCACCAACTGCATCAAGGATGAGACCCTAAAGGCGAGAGTGGTACACGCCGGGGGGGTCCTCTATATCATCAGCGGACTCTTCGCGCTCGTCCCGCTCTGCTGGATGGCCCACAGCATCATCGTGGACTTCAACAACCCCAACGTGCCTCCCTCTAAGAAGAAGGAGATCGGGACGGCGATCTATGTCGGCTGGGCCGCCACCGCGCTGCTGCTGCTCGGCGGGACCCTGCTGTGCTGCTCCTTCTCCCGGATGGTCAGAGGCCAGTATTCCGGTAAATACGCTCCCACCAAGACGATCTCAGTCAACGGGGACTTCGACAAGAACCTTTATGTATAAACTGGAAGTCCATTTTATGCAGAGACTTTGTTTTTGTAGCAGTTTTGCCGAAAGATGTGGTGCCTCTTCATATTTACCCTTTCATGCATGAATTATGAGAACCTCAGTCAAGCTTTTTTTTCCTGAATGTTTTTATTCCTCTTTAAGCATGAAAAAAAACCTGAAACTTTGTTTATGAACTGATTTTTCATGGAGTTACAAACATGTCCACTCAGGTGCGTGTGACTTTGAACCAGAGAAATATGTATTTAACAGAAAATGATAGTGCATCCTCAGATCCACCGTCACTACTAACAGCACCGACTAATCCTGATAATTATATTCAAATAAATAAAATAAAAACAGCTCCCCATGACTGAGCAATAAATAGGTAGCAGTGGACGGGATGATGCACGGGCACCCACCGTGTTGGCTGATATGCAACTATAACAACAAAACACGCATATACAAGAAAAGTGACCGCTCTGCATGAAAGGGTTAATGAGCGCACTGATGGTTAAACTGTGACTCAAGAGCACGAACGTGTAAAATATGAGTTACTCATCTGAATGTCCTGTAGGATTTGTCAAGTAGCGGAAGTATTTATCAGCTCTCACCTAAAAGTTTAAGATTGAACAGTGTTAAATTTGTTGGCACGAGCCTTTAAGAAGCAGGCTGTAATCACGTGGCTGTCCGGGCTGAGGGGAGCGCAGAGCCTCGGCCTCTGAAGAGCTGCAGCGTAAATAGTTTTCTGTCTCAGCCACTGTGAGCTCGGTTCACACAGTAAACACGCAGCAGACACGCTGTTCAGAGCCTGCGCACTCACGTCTGATCAAAGGGGGCAATCTGCATTTGAAACCAAGTAGTGTTTTTTGTTTCTTATGTTTTCAAGTCTTTTAATACAGAGTACTTTTTCTAATAAAGAAGGAAAAAACACTTGTCTGCCTTTTTTTTTTTTAAATATATTGGTCAATCATGAGGAATTTTGAAATTATAGCTAATAATTTACTTAATTTATTTACAAAAATTCTCTCTCTCGCTCGCTCTCTCTACACACACACATATATATATATATATATATATATATATATATATATATATATATATATATATATATATATATACATACAATGTGTATAAATACGTATAAATAGTCACTTACTTAAAATAAAAGTAAGTGATGGTACTTTCTGTAAGTGTCTGCTTTAAAAGTAGAATAAACCCTTTCAAAATTATGTGTACAGTGTTATTATATAAACTGAAGCTGAACTGGGGCCAGGTTGTACTTTCATGTACTACCACTTTATGCCACAAGATGGTGCAGTGTGACTATAAACAAAAAGTTCTGGAGAGAATAATTAAAAACAGTACCTTTAATAGTCAAAGCTAGCCAGTTTGAGACAAAGCCAGTTTGAAGCTTTCAGTTTTTATTTAATTATACTGAGCATGTTTTATCAGTCGCAAGCTATCATAACTTTATCCTGTAGAGGCATACCTGTCAAGTCTCCCGTTTTGGCTGGGAAATTCCCGTATTTTCCCCCCTGTCCCGCCATCATTCTGTATTTTTATTTTCCCGTATTTTCAGTTTTCAATTTTCTATTTTTTTAAGCATTCCTGTGCCGCTTCAAACTGAATTGTCACTTGGTTATTACTAGGTTAGTGCCCACAGCCGGAACAACCCCGTAAAAACAACTGGACCTCAGCTGGGCTCAGTGTTTCCAACTTAGCGGGTTTTTTTGTTTGTTTTTGTCGCCATGTTTTGTGTACATAAAGCCTTCTTACTGTGTCCCTTCGTACGCTTTGGCATCGCTCAGACCTCACTTTGTCTCCACCCTCGAACCCCCGAACCTCACTTTAAACACCGAGCCTGCCCACCCGCTCCCCCCGCTCCCATCCCCGGGCCTTCATCAACCTTTGAGACAGGCGACAGTTTTCTTACACAAGCTGGCAACAGCGGCCCAGATAAAGGAGGAGGGTTGAACGTAGCTGGCAGTCTCACCCCACATAAGTGTTTTCATTAAGTTTGATATTCTAACATTAAACAATACGGGACAACATCTGTGTAATGTGGGTCTAGGCAAAGCATTAAAGTTGTTAAGTTATTTTATAGTTTATTTGTAGTTCTAAACATATTTATGGTGTTTTTTTCTTCACTTTTTGTCTCTCCAGAGATGTTTTTCCTCTCCTGCAGCCTCAATTGCAACTACAGTACATCCAAATGAACAATTATGCAAATTAGGCGATGACGTCATATAGTGACCTCTATTTTTAGCAGCGGAAAATTTCCCGTATTTTTAAATACAAAACTTGTCAGGTATTTGTAGAGGAGCAGAGAAAAGAAACAGAAAGAACAAACAGAGGGTGAGGAATACAGGAAATACCAGGACAAAGTGTTGGTTTGCTGTGATGCTTCCTTATTTGGGGACAAGAGACCTCCCCACAAAATACAGAGCCACCAGACCCTCTCACACACTCAGGTCTTTCCTTTTTTTAGTTGCCACTCTGGGCAAACAAACAGGTCCATGTAGATGCTGGAGTGAGCAGTGTGGCTGCTCTGTGGCTGCCCCTGGGAGCTGCTGCTCGGCTGGTGCAGGAGTCACAGCGGATGATGATGATACTTTATTGATCCCACAATGGGGAAATTACAGTTAACAGAACACCCATCCAAGAAGACAAACAGAACAAACATGGGGAGATAGGTGAACTGTGGCCATGCTGCCCCCCTTCTGGAGGTGCTGCCTCCAGAAGGGGGGTTCAAAAAGCAAAGGCTGCACATCTTTGTAGATCTAGATTGTTGCAGTTATTGTATAATATTCCACACTCTCTGATATCACCATCAGCTTCACTTCTGTCATGAAGGCTTTCTAGTCATATGTTTTCATAAAGTAGAGGTGACAGTGTGATTGTGCACATGCGGCTGTTTGTGAAATAAAGGAAACACATTAGAGCCAGAAAAATGATGCCAAATAATCCGATCTCTGGTTCTCACCGCCTGACAGAGCGGTAAATGACCAGCGTGGCCCTGCAGCAGCATGCGAGCTCCATTTGAACAATGCACCCAGCACACTATCATCAGGATCAGCGCAATCAAAAGGGTGCAACTCCAGTATCAGGAAGTTTGGCCTAGATCTGGAACAGTGGAGCAATTAGTGCCCTCACGCTGATAAACAGAAAGGAAGAGCATGTACACAAACACAAACAGGAGCAACAACCCTGCACAACACACAAACACAAAGTACGTGGCAGGTTACACACACACTTGCCCTCAGACCGAGATTCCAGGGAAGTGGAACAATAATGTCCACTTTTCAAAGAGAGGCCTGTGTGTGTGTGCTCAAATACACAACCAGACCAGCACACTGTAACCGTTCCAAGTTTGTTCAGCTGAAAACTGGAAAGAGCTGAGTTATGTGAAAACCTACAGACCTAAACCAAAACTGATAACTCAATGCACTGACCTTAATTTGTGATTTGATTAATCACAAATGTATCCGAGTAAATGTTAGAAAACACTTTCATATGCAAAAGTCTGCTAAAATCTTATTTAAATCTGATGGAACCATGTAAACAGTTTCCATTCATTTCCCATGTTTCTCACAAATGAAATAACTCCATCAGTTCTTTATTATCAGCATCTGCACACAGTGAACTGCATTAAAAATATTTACAAGTTATTCAGACATAAAGGTGTGTGAGGCAGACACAGAATTTTATTCCTCATCCTGACATTCCTGAAAAAATTCACATATGAAGCAAAAACTGATCACCTTCAAGCCATCATAATCATCTCTATCAGTTCAACTCAGCTTTATTACAACAGGCGCTTTAACCATCCAGAGAACTGTGATAAAAAAAACTGCAGTCAGCAACTGTGAGTACTCTCATCGTGTCTCTGTGATTACAGTTCAGTGACTGATGAATCAATCAGTGATTAATGAGCCAGAAATGGGTCAACAAATATGAAGGCACTCTGTCGCCCTCTGGTGACTGAACCTCCTCATAGGAGGCACAAGATGGAACTCGGAGTTTGTCCTCCAGGTAACACAGGACACCACATCAAAGGCAGGTAACAGTCATGATCTTAAAGGGTCAGTTCACCCCAAACACACACTAGAGTGCCTGGACATTTACAGAAGTCTTGTGTTTCCTCCAGGAGTGCATCACTAATGAAAAGGCTGCAGTGTGGCCACCTGATGTCACTGCAGGTCCACGCTGTTACCGGGCTGGTTCCAAACCACACACTCTTATTGGATGAGTGTGCTGCAGCTGTAAAACTCAGACACACAACACAAAAACCAAAAACAGAAAACAGTTGAACACAGAAGGACAAAAGATGCCCTTGTTTTAAATGCAGGTGAACTGATCCTTTAAACTGACAATGCACTGATAAGCTATTAAGGCAGTTGTGCAGATTAGAGTGTATTTGAACTGGTTTCTGTACTTCCTTCAGGCCCGAGGAGCTAACATCAAATAAACTTTGGAGTATTTTCTCCGATCTGCTGCCAAAACATTTCAAAGCTCTCGAGTGAGATGGAAAGGCCTCTGAGGTGAAGTCTGAGCTGACTCAGAGCTGTCAGAGCTGGGACTGGATCTCCTAATGTACCACAGAGCGACAGCAGTGCAGTTATAACTGGTATTCCTTCAGCAGCTGGCTGCCGATGACCAGTCTCTGGATCTCACTGGTGCCTTCGTAGATCTCTGTGATGCGTGCGTCACGGTAGTGCCTCTCAGCAGGCATGTCCGTCACATAACCCATCCCACCCAGAACCTGGATCGCCTGATTTGAAGTGCAAAAAAAGAAAATGTTAAAGTAATCAGAAGGGTTCATACATGTTAATTTCTTGACTTCATATTGTCATTGCTTTCTTACCTGGTGTGAGCAGAAAGTTGCAGCTTCAGACGCAGCTAGTTTGGCCATGGCAGCTTCCTGCAGAAGAAGAAGAGATAACAGTGATGTCTGACATTCTCCATGAAATGCAAACCTTAGCTCAGAGTGACCGTACCTTAGTGAAGGGTTTCTTCGAGTCTCGAAGCAGCGCAGCCTTCCAGGTGAGCAGCCGAGCGCTCTCCACTGCTACAGCCATGTCTGCCAGTTTGAACTAGATGGATTACAAAGAACACTTTGTGAATCTAATGACGCAGCAGATGAAGTGACGGCTGTAATAACTGTCAGCTGCACCCACATTAAACTCACAAGTTCTCTGCAGACAGCAGCAGCATTGCCAACTTACGCAGTGACTTTTGCACAACACTGCCGAACATTACATCAAATAATTCTATGCACTGCATGCTCTACAGTGAATGGGAACAAGGTGTGCAACATACACTCACCAGCCACTTTATTAGGTACACCTTCCTAGTACCAGGTTGGACCCTTTTTGCCTTCAGCACCGTCTTAATTCTTTGTGGCACAGATTCAACAACATGCTGGAAACTTTTCATAGAGACTTTGGTGACATGACAGCATCACACAGCTGCTGCAGATCTGTCAGCTCTTCATCCATGATGGATATTTCATATTCCACCACATCCCAAAGGTGCTTCACTGGACAGAGAGCTGGTGACTGTGGAGGCCAACAGTGAGCTCACTGTCATGTTCAAGAAACCAGTTTGAGACGGTCTGAGCTCTGTGACACGATGTGCTATCCTGCTGGAAGCAGCATCAGAAGATTCGAACAGTGTGTGTGGCCACATGGTCATTCTCATTCTTATGGAAATTTCCAGGTTGGGAGAGGTTTCACTACAATCCGTTCATACGCCAGCAATAACAAGACCCATCAGCGATGGGGATATCCCATAGCCAAATTTTAAGCAGCTATGGGCGAAACCACTGCTGGTGCTGGGAGGTGGACGGGACCCAAGATAAACTTTTCTCAGGCAAGCAACTGAGGCACAGCTGAGTGACATTTGACCTGGCAGGAAACACCAGAAGTGACCGTTCATTAGCTTCAAAGAGGTGTGTGATGAGCAAATCGTTTCCAGTGTGGACGCACGTCACTGTCGAAAGCACACTTACTTCGTGCCATCTGTGCCAAAATCAGACTGCAGAGAGGACAAACGACCCCAGCACTTAAATCAACTCAGCTGTGCAGAGAGCCAGGTGGGGCTGCAGCTATCGGTTATTATAGTCATCGAGTGTTCTATCAATTATTCCATTAATCGAGTAATCAGATAATACTTCTCTTATTGAGTTAAAATATTAAATATTCGTGAGAAAAAAACCAAACCATTCGCTACTCGGTAACCCTGAACATTTAACTAGCTTAACACTAGCATCCCAAGGCTAGCGTGAACACGCCGAAAGAAAGACGTGTGAACACATCACTTGGAAAGGTTTTAAATACAGTAAAATAACAGTTCTGTTATCAGATCACTTGATATCAGGTAATTGCTGTTACCTGAATGGCTTGCAGCTTGCCAATAGGAGCTCCAAATGCAGTTCGTTTGTGTGCGTAGTCAGCAGCACAGTCCAGAGAAGCCTGAGCGATACCGAGAGCCTGAGATGCAATCCCGATCCTCCCGCTGTCCAAGGTTTGCTGTGGAGCAAAGATGTTACGATGCTGTTACATTTTTTCACCATTTTATACAAAACAAAAAAAAGGTAACAACGCTGAAAACATGAACATCAGGACTCCAAACTGAACACAATTCCACTGGTCTCATTCAAACTTCATTCTAAGTACAGTTTTGCAAATGTCATTCCAACTAGTCTCAGTCATGTTGGACCTGTTCAAACTCCACTGGAAGAACAATTCAATCATGTGTCAGAGGATAAAAGAGGCCTCGAGCGTTATGGAGGTGTTGGGGAAGAAGACGGAGCAAGGAGGACAACGAGGATGGGAGGCAGGAGAAGACAGGATCAAACACATGTTTGTTGGTTTGTTTGTTTGGTTGTTTGTTTGGTTGTTTGTTTGGTTGGATGGTTGGTTGGTTGGATGGGTGTCTGTCTGTGCACTGATTTGACTGTAGCGTTTCTCATCGTACTTACATTACATAGGTGAAATTATCTGAGTTTTACCAGATACTACACGAAATAGGTAACATTTGTGTTAAATATACAACACAAATGCTGTTTGGGAGTCTTGGTGGTAGTGTTTGGGGTTCATTATATCAGTGGAAGACATGAGTATATAATAAATATGTGTACTGTTTTGGAATTTTGGAAGATGTGGAGTTTTTACAAAGCAGTTTTTCAGTTTGTGTTTATTGTTTTGAGAAGCTGAGCCAAAAACTGGTCACACGAGTGGAGGTTTGTTCACATCAGTTTGGGAATCCTTGAGTGAGAGACTGACTGAGTCCCGCAGGGACCAGTTTAGTATGGTAATAAACTCATATTTCACTGTACTAAAGAGAAACAGTGGTGTAAAATATGATTAAAAAAACCAAACAAATGTAACATTAAAGTATTTATATTTAGTTGTCACACCAAAATGACATTCCTGTACTTTAATGTTAGAATATTTCTGTACAAAAGTGAAAATAAATAAAAACAATATTCAATATTAGGAAATAATCCAGCTGACTGTGGTGTGCATTACAGGCTGAGCTGTCTCTGTTAGCCTTGTGGGCCCATGCTGTGGAAAGTGAGTGACTACCTGTATTTGTTGTGAATGTGAGACATAACGTTACAGTATCAGCACAAAGCTGTAACCAGTGTGACGTCCTAACGGGGAAGTTTAAGTTACTGAAATCAGCCACAAAGTGTGTAGGTAGGCCAAGCCTAAGAGCTAGTGAATGAAAGTCTGTTCACTGCACCAGCAAAGGGAAGCACGGCTCAGTTCATGCAACATTATGACCATCTCGCTCACTACAGAACTGGTCTGGACAGTAAACGCTGGTCATCGGCTATGATTGAGGCTCATCTTAAACCACAGGTCTTCCAATCCTAGTTCGGCGCACCAGACCTCGAAAGGTACTGGGCACAAATCAGATCCGAGAGAAAGCCGCACCTTCTTTTATGTTCAAATCCATCAAGATTAGGAATATCTGACATTTGGAAATGGTCCATTAGCTAGATCTTCTTTTAAATGAGTGCTACTCAAATGTATTAAAATGTTTTTTGTCAAAATCTGAACAGAAGGAAAATTACTTCCTAAGATAATGTTATGACCCAACCACTCCTTAGTTAAAGCTAGCATATTTGGCTTGCAAACATGATGGTTAGCAAGTTACAGGGTCTTATAGGGAATGCTAGTTGGCTAGCTTGCCAATTCACTGACATCAGCTAACGTGATCCATGATACTAACTTATGTCAGGTGCTGTTTCTTTAAGCCGTCAGTGCACCCGTCAGTGCACCATGTAGTATACAAATCAAATATGTAAACCAATATTTGGGCTAGCTAGCTGTAACGTAGCTACATAACACACATCTGGTGTCAGCAGCTTTGTCAGGTCCGTAAACTGTGCGGTTACCATAGTGATAGTATATACACACTGGTCTCTCAGTGCTTACATGACATACAGTACATGAGTGCAGGCCAATGGTGTGCATGTCTTAGCACTGTTCTGGCCAATGCTAGCTCACATTAGATGCGCACAAACACCATCAACACTTAAAGACAGTGTCATTAGTAACAAGGATCAAATATCAATCATTTGAAGATGTGTAGAAAAACATGATGGAGCTCCTCCCCACTCCATTTTCTGACTTCTTATAGAGATCAGGGAGTTCATTCATTCATTAATAATGGATGGATGATCTCATAGCAGCATCTGTCAAATTAATGTAAAAATCACAGCTGGGCCTGTGTGAGCCATTCGGTTTCTTTAAATTGGCTCTCACACCCAAAATGAAGTCAGTCAGGAGGAAGACTGAAGAAAATGATCCCGCTTACATTCTCCAAACTCTGGCTTCAGCAGTCTCCCACAGAATAATTACAGCTCTACTATGGAAATGCTTGAAAATACCATGGCGATTTTGAATCCTGCTCCCCGTGGACCCAGCATGTTTCCCAGTGGTATCCGGCAGTCCTCCAGGATGATGTTAGCAGTGGACGAGGCTCTGATGCCTAACTTGTCTTCCTTTTTCCCCAAGGAAAGCCCTGGGTGTGGCATGGGGATAAGGAAAGCACTGATTCCCTACAGGACACAGACAGCATTCCCCATTATTACGGTGTACTTCATCTCTGCAGTGACTGTGTGAAAATGTGCTGCCTCGTGCCTTGTGTTTGAGTTTCTTGTCTGTGGTGGCAAACACGATGGTGGCCGAGGCGTCCCAGCCGTTGGTGATCCAGGCTTTGGTTCCATTCAGCACCCACTCGTCTCCCTCCTGACGTGCTAAGGTGGAGGCTGCACCTGCATCACTGCCATTGCCTGCAATTTGAATTCCCTCACTTTAGTTTGATTAAAAACAAAGAAAAACAGGTACTAAAATCTAGGAGTGTCTAAACGGAGCCTAAAACATCTGTCACATCCACATATGAGCGACTGTCTTTCAGTAGACAGTAATCATTTATTTTATACTGGGCCTTGGAGGAGCCCCTCTGTTCACTCTCTCGTTGTAACAAGCTGTTCTGGCTCCCTCTCCTCCCCTTACTTCCTCCCAGCTTACTTCTGTGTTCACGATCAGAGATGAGATCACCACATTAGGGATATGTAGACATATCTCTAATGTGTAGTCAGCAAAACTGTCAGGACATGTAGAATTCAGGATAACATTACAGCCCTATTTCATAACACATGACCCTTCAGCAGACATTTTATCACCTTCCTTTAAATTATTTCGCCCTCATGTGGAGGCCACGGCCTAAACTTTAATCCAAATACTTGCAGTCTGGGTTACTAAAGATATAATACATATTCCAGCAACATGGGTTTTCAATATTAAAAAAACCTCATTAAATGAAATGAAATTTATGCATACTGTAAGAGACTGCAGCCTACAACTGATGTTACTACAAACAAACTGACTCTTTGCCTGGAAGGTTGGGATTCCCCAGCTTTCACTATCTTGCTACAGCTACAGTTTCTATGGAGAATCCCCACTTCAGATAATATCCAGGAACATGAACTTCATGTTGCACATCTTTGAAGAGTAAAGAACACATATGCCAAATTTCACAGCTCATCTCCTTGTGGTTTGGGAATCTATAGACCGGAAAGGTGAAACCTCACGGACAGGTGCCTGCCTGGATGGACGGATGCTATGACGACAGTATCCTCCCGCTTTATTTGCACAGGAGGATAAAAACCAGACTCTGGTGTCCCTCAGTTATAAATAACTGGTGACTGATAATTGATGAGAGGTCACATTTACCTGGCTCACTGAGGGCGAAGCAGCCCACCTTCTCTCCTGTGGTGAACGGCTGGATCCACTGCTTTTTCTGCTCTTCTGTACCAAACTTCAGTATTGGTCCAATGTACAGCGACTGAGCCAAATAACACAGAACATCAGAACACAAACACAGAACATCAGAACACAAACACAGAACATCAGAACACAAACACAGCCTTATTAATGCTTGCTCCTCTTTGCTGACAGACTGTACTCACATTGTTAACAGAGACCACGACTCCGGTGCTGGCGCAGCCTCTGCTGATTTCTTCTATAGCCAGACTGTACGCCAGGTAGTCCATCCCAGCTCCACCCAGCTCCTCTGGAACCTCCATGGCCATCACACCCATTGTCCCCAGCTCCTGAATCTGGACAGGATAAAGAATATTTACAGTAATACATTAACTGACCATTTTTGGGCCACAAATCTTTATTACTATTTCTCACTATTATTATTATTCTCCATTACTCGTTTTCCAAAGTTCTTCACGTCTCAGTTTTATAGTGAATTTAAAAGTCTTGTGTTTGGAGCACTTCCTGGTCTTGCTGCAGCCTGACTAAGTTACAGACCAGGACAGACGGCTGTTAATGATGAACTCACAGAAACTCTCAGTGCTGATATTGTTAAAGTAGTAGTCACTGTGCAGCTGTGTGGGTACCTGTTTGGCAGGGTAAACATGCTCTTTGTCTAGCTTGGCAGCGATGGGGGTCAGCTCTCTGTCAGCGTAGTCTCTGCAGGTCTGTCTGAGGATCTGATGAGTTTCTGGTAACTCTGCGAGCTGATACAGGCTTCGACAGCCACTCAAACACAAGCTGAGAGCTGAGGGACGACAGAACAGAAAAGGTTTTAAATACTCAAATGAGCTTCGTTGATATTTCATGCTAGTGATGTGGTGCCAACGTCATTACCACTCATAACCACTCAACTCAGTTCAGCTCATTTCTGCTCCTCTTCATGAAAACAGCAGTATTATCGAGGAGCAACAAGTGGGGCTCGCCTCTAAACCCTCTGCGTTTTAGGACCGAAGCAAAGCTGCACTCACAGCTTTGAGCCACTCACAGCCCTTCTAAAAATAATCACTCCTAGTAGCAACCATCACAGCCATCTCAGGCATAAGACGTGCTTTTTTGGCATTTGACTTTGTGCAGTTTGCAGTAAACCTGCATGCTGCAAACTCTGTAAGTCACGTTTGTGTCATTCATTTACATCTTTTCCTCCTGAAAGTGAAACGCTTACAAATTCAAATGTGATAAGACCCGCAGCAAAAAAAAAATACTCCTGTCCACAACTTTCAGACACAGGACTGACCCTGTGCTTCTTCAGTAAATCCAGCAGCTTTGTGCTGCTGTAGACGTGACTCACTCTGCCCCTAAACGTTCCTGTTTCTTTAACTTCCAACCTTACTATTTTTCACAGGCTGTTCTCATTTAAATGACCTGCATAAAACAGCAGGGTAAGAACAGGCTGAGGGGAAGTAAGATGCACATTCTGTAATCTATCATCTGCACACTGTAGTTTCAACACAACACACAACACAGCATCACGCTGCTGAGACTAGTTTAAGGTTGTCCTTATACATTCTCCTTTGCACCTTTCCTTGAACTTGACGACATTTTCATCAAGGTCCAGGAGAAAAGGTTCGGAAACGGAGACAGGAGGTCCTTTGGGAACACATCCTTAACCTGCACAGAGGCTCAGAATGATGCATGGTGCATGTTTGATACAATATAGCATACTGAATATACCATGCGTAAAAATTCATGGAAAACATTTGGAATTACTTGTATTGTAAGGATGTGTTCCATAAGCACTTTTTTCAAAAGTCATGTGAACCTTTGATTAATTGGTTTGATGGTGAGACCTAATAATGAGGCCCAGCTGCAGCTTCAAACACACCCCGGGCGAGCCAGATGTGACACATTATTATTACAAATATAATGATTCACAAAGTTCACAGCTGTCTCACGATGGGGTTAGCAAAACTGTCAGGACAAAGGACGGCTGAAAAGTGCAAACCTCGGTAACTACGCTGATATTCATCAGTTCTATTATGTGAGACGTCATCCTCGCTGGTTGTTGTAGTCATATAATAATACAATAATAATAACAGGCTGAAGAGGAGACATGGGCCTGCCCTCCTGTAGGCTGCAGGAGGTGTTGTATGGGTTTGGGTGCAATGAGTGTTGGGCAGCAGCCAAGGGCAGAGGCCCTGGCAGACCAATCCCCAGCTATCAAAGCTAGCTACTGGGTCATGGATGACAGTTGAGAGTACCTTCTTGGAGTTGCTGGGTGGGGAGCTCGAGGGTGCTCCATCCAGTGAAATCTGGAGGAGCATGATGAGGAGGAACGGCCTACCTGATCTGAACCCGAATGGTGTTTTGTTTTGGGACAGCTTGTCCATAACAAACACCATGTTCAAACATAAGGGCAGACCCAGGACACGCTGGAGAGATTAGATCGCTCAGCTGGCCTGGGAACACCTTTGAGCCCCTGTGGATGAGCTGGAGGAGCTGGCTGGGGAGAGGGAGGTCTGGGCTTCTCTGCTTGGGCTGCTGGCCCTGCGACCCAGCCCCGAAGAAGTGAAAGAAAATGCAGGGATGGATTATTGTTAGTGGTAGTACTAATAGTATGACGTCTATTTTATGACATATTTGTATTACACTTTTGATGGTCATTTTGCGTTTATTCTGCTACACCGGCGATGTCAGAAACATGAGGTCACAACTGGCCTAATTTGGTCTTCTGGATGCTTTTAAAAAAATACATGTATATTTTTTTTAATAAAATGTTTTCCTATTCCTAGATGCAGCAATGCCAAAGTCCTACACAGTAGTGAACATGTACATACATTTATAAAGTAATAGTTTCAGATCTAAAGTAACAGTCTGAATCTCTACAGTGTAGTTACAAAACCCTGTGATGCCTTTATGGATCACGGTATATACAAATGCTGACAACTGATAACAGAGTCTCCAAATATGGAAAAACTCACAGGAACTGCACCTGATTTGTAGCAAAGATACATTTAGACTTTTTTGTAATAGCAGGTATTGTGCAATAGATTTACTGGTCCAGCTCACTTGAGGTCAAACTGAGCTGCATGTGGCTCTGTGAACTACAGTAAGCTGTACACCCCTGTGCAACAGCATTGGTGTCTTTGAATGCAGCACCAGCTGCTATCCAAAGCTACAGACATAAGAGCATCCGGGCAGGGTGGAGTGGGTGGAGATGAGTGTGACAGGAGAGCAGTGGAGAGAGTCAGCGAGGAGAGGCCGAGATAGTTTGGACGTGCAGAGGAGGGATGGTGGACACACTGGAGCTGCCAGGCAGGAGAAGAGGAAGCTCGCAGAGCAGGCTCATGATGCAGTGAAGGAGGACATGCAGAGGGTTGGTGTGACTGAGGAGGATGCTGATATTGGGTGAGATGGAGGCAGAGGATCCGCTGTGGCGCCCCCTAAAGGCAGTAGCCGGAACAAGAACAAGCACAGCTCCCCAGTACGCACACGTTATGTGGGTGAAAGGTCGTCCTCCCAGTCAGTCTGACAATTTCAGCAACAAAGATGTCCGCTCAGCTGCTGCTCAGAGGCAGCTACCATTTACCGCAGCTAGCTTTGACGTGTAAGCGTGTTTAGCCGAGGAGCAAAACTGTTCAACACTAAGCTCTGCCGCGTTTTTATGTCACTTAATCAAAGCTGGCAAACACCTGAATTTTGGCTGTCAAATATAAGGGCAGATGTTCAGTATAAACTGCTCTGCAGCCACCGGGTATTTGCTAAGCTAAGCTAACATTGACACTGAGCAGCTCACTCAGAGCAGCGTCGTAAACTTTCTGCTGTCAGGCCTTCAGTGATCGCTCCTTTCTTTCTTAATGTGCTCACCTCGTCTTGCCTTGAAGAGTGCAGCCATGGCAGCGTCCTCTCGGCCCGGCAACCTCAGCACAACCCCCTCTGCACAGGGTCAGAGACAGCACCGTTACGGAACCTGCTGCTGCCTTTATGTACGGTCGGATGTTTTGCTGTTGTGGGGGGGGGGGGGGGGGCACTGTGTAGTGTATGAAGAAGCGACAAAAAGCAACCCTTTGGAATTAATACACTAATATTAATATTTTATTTAATATTAGATGTCATCCGATAGTTTAAAGTGTTTTTCTCAAGTTCTATTGTTGCATTAGTAAATGTTGCCGTGTGGCGTCAAACTACGTTCAGTGAATCGGTTTTACAACTTCAGCGCTTGATGTAAACGCTGTTAAAACGAAGTGCCTTTGAGCCTGAGCCTGAGAACACGCAGCTCAGAAAGCGCACTTTGATTTGGTAAAAATACATTTATTGATCTGGGAATTAAGTGTTTAACCACTGACAAGGAAAGGCCTCACAGGTCACGTGGTTCCAGATCAGGTCAAAGTGCATTATTTCCCAGCGGCGCTACTTACTATATTTTATCATCCGCATACCTGGTATTAATTTGTGGTAAATTCAGTCACTTCTTCTACTGCACTGCTTCTATTTATATTCTTGTATTTTGAGATTTGAGTAAACAAAATAAAAAACATACTATCCAGTTATTAAAACATTGTTTTAAAAAGCCCCAGAATAATTTTGCCATGCCAAAAATAAATAAATACAGATAGCATGCCTGTGCAGCAGGGACCTCAATAGCAGTGTTAAGGCTAGCATGATGAAATTACCACCGCTCCAGATATTTCTATCACAATATCATCCACACATTTTCCTGAAGAATGAATAAAGGTAGTCCAGCCAAGGAGGGTTCAGGTTTTCACAACATGTTTATTTTTAGCACCATAAAAAGTCACTTAATGTTGTCCAGTGTATGTGCTCTCATTCTGTCTTTCCTCTGGGATGGAGCGATGATGTGGGGATTAAGGAAAGCACTGGAGACTGGAGAAAGGGCTTGTTTGGAGAGATAAAAAGCTGAGCGGGCTGCGTGGCTGCAACAGCACCGGGCAGCCAGCAGGTGTCATTCACTTGCTGGCGGAGGTGAAGGTGAAGCATCCTCTCTGGTGGAACTGCATGTCCCTGATACGGCGCATGGACTGGATCTGGGGCTGGAAGGCGCAGAAGTCATTGTAGTGTCTGTAGTCACCGCACTCAAACAGGTACTGGTAGCCTCTGTATCCAGGGTACTGGTAACCCACCCACCTGAGAGAGACATGCACAGGGTAAAGGAGAGCTGCTGCTGAGTTTATACTCATTATTCTGACGGTGTTTATCATAGGATGTTCATAATATGTGGGTTAATAACCCTATAAATGTTTTCAGAATTATATATTCCTTTGACATTGTAGGGATACAGAGAACAGGGCAGCTGCAGGCCTCACTGAGGAGGACCTCTCACTGCAACTATTAAGCTCGTGCTAGTGGTGATTGAAGAGGTTTTACAGGTCTCGTAGGAGGTCCTTAGAAATCCTTCTGAAATTTAAAGTTCAGTGTTGAAATTCTTGTGGTGAAAAGGCTCTGGTGGTCACTGAGGAGACACTAGAAGTATTTTAGGAGGTCTAGTGGTCAACAAACGTACCACGTGTCCTGAATGAGGTTCTCTAAGGATGGTTAGTGGTCATTAAGGAAGTGCTACTTCTCAGTCCACTTTAGGGAACTGAAAAGATCTTAAAGGATCATTGCTTATGAGGTTCCAGTGGAAAGTAACTTCCAAGTATTCTTAAAGAACTTCTGTAGAGGTCTTTTAAGGAGGTTCAATTAGTCATTAGTGAGGTTCTCCTGGTTCTCCTTCCAGGGATCACTTAAAGGGTTTTCAGTAGCATTTTAGGAGACCCTAGGCTTCCTTTAAGATGTTCTAGTTGTCCAGCAGAAGATTCTGGGTGTCCTTTCAGGGGTTTCTAGTGTTAACCAGGAGATTCTAAGGTCCTCTGGAGAGGATTCATGGGGTCGTTACCAACTCCAACATCAAAAACATTAAATTTGTGAATATTCTGGTGAGGATGGCATTTGTCTCTCCTGGAGGGTTCTGCATGCTTTCAGGATGCATGATAAGGAACAGTGAAGCTGTTCTGGATGGTTATGGTACAAATGAACAGGATTTGTACTGGAGACATAATAAAGAGAAGAAAAAATTTCTGGCTAAAAATTAAGGACATGCATCAGCTTTAAGCCTTGTGGTGACATGTCATCACTGGAGGCCTGTGGCTTCCCCTGAGCTCCAGCTCAAACAGTGTTGCCAGTTCAGAGCCTCTCTTTGATGTTGTGTCTGAAAAATGAGCAGACAGATTTGCTTCCAGAGTATTTTCTTATTGTCTCACAGCCTGAAAACACAGGCCTGCAAGTTTTGATATTCTGTTGAATGTATCTATTTTGGGCACAGGCAGTAAACGCGTCTACTCACGCTCCTCCTGGCACCCTCACGCTGCCCACTCTGTCGCAGAAGCCATGCGCCCAGAGGGTGGGCACATCATCCTCCTGGATCTCCATCTTGTTGCCCTTGAAGTCAGAGAGCTCATACAGGCAGATCTTGTGCTCCATGCTGTCCTGCAGGCAGGAAATGGAAGAACAAAATGTAGCTTCTGCACCTCAAATACTAAATTTCCCTGGTTGTGTATTCACTTGGTAAGAACATGTTGTGTGTTCATGAATTGATTTCCTGCTAAACTAAGGACCAAAACCCACTGATGATGTGAGATATTCTATAATCCATCCAGATTACCAATCCTGATAGTCAGCTAAGCATTTCAGTACTTTTTGAAGGATACATGCCAAACTTTTTTCTGGTTCCAGTTTCTCAAATTTGATAATTTGCTGCCTTTCTTTTCTGTAAGTTTAATTTCAGACTGTTGGTCCAGCAAAACTGTGAGCATGTAAACCTGGGGTCTGAGAACTTAGAATAACCATATTCTCCCATTTTGAGAAAACAGCTCAGTTTACCATTCGGATGGGCCTGAGGGACATGAGGCAGTCGCTGCGGTAGGAGTTGCTCCAGGTATCCCAGCGAGGATACTCTCCCTTCTCCAGGATGAACATCTCCCCACGGAAGTTAGTCTGCTCGAAGGCAACAAAGCTGGAGAAGGGGGGACACCGTGCACAGGGTGGGGGGCAAAAGGGTTGGGTGGGAAAGGGGCAGGAGAGAATTCGAGGAAACACAAAAGTGAAAAATATATGAATAGAGAAAATATGTAGGTAGCTGTTTAAATCAGGTTTGTGTGTGTGTGTGTGTGTTCACTTACGGGCCGCACTCCACAATGATACTACGCACTCTATCCATGCCACGGTCACACACGTTCATACACTCATTCTGGACCTCGATCATCCTGCCCTGGAAGTTCTCCTGGTCGAACAGCATGATCTGCACAGAGGACACACTGCAGCTCGTACAGCCACTCAGAACAATCCAGTACTCCTGTGCTGTCTTACTTTGATAAAAGTTCCTTTTCAGATTTAAGTTATGTGAAATTTACTGTCACAGCAACAAGTGATACACTCAGAAAACATGATAAATGCTTCTGGTAATGGATCTGGTTGTTACACAGCACTTTTCTATATATTTTTCATTCACACTCCAGTGAACAAGTCAGGGTTCAGCATTTTGCCCAAGGAAACTCAAACTACCAACCTTCTGAATAGCAGATAACCTGCTCTGCCTCCTGAGCCACAGCCGCCCTGTTTAACTTTTATTTATAATGGCTGTATTTTGCAGGCGGCCATTGTAAATAATGTTCTTAATGACTTGTGTGGTTAAAATAATAAAAGTTGAGTCACTGCTCCATCTTTTGGCCTGATGTGGTATTACATGCACGTGCTGCCTGTCTCCAGTTTAACGTCAGCTGACATTACAGATGTTTCTTAGTTCAGCTGGAAGGTTTTAAACTGCATGTTGTTTTTCAGTCACTTTACATGTAAAATTGTTGTTAAACAGCAGTTTCCCCTTTAAGCCCTCAGCACTTTTTTCAAACCAAACTACTTTATACTTCAGAAATATGCTTTTTATACGGCTGTGTGTAAGACTTTACAATATAAAACATTATTCAGTAGACTACAGAATATTCGGTAGTTTAACTTTAGATCCAGCCACATTTCTAAAGCACTGTGAGGCAGTAACCTTTAGAGGGTAGAGAGGTTATTCCTTTTTCTCACAACCTCAGTACATTCTGGGTAAATATCATTTGCAGTGCTCACAGCCTCAGTATTTAAACTCAATATGGCCACCATCTATTTTAAAACATAATAAAGATAAACTTCACACTGACTGCGCTGGTACACGGATGGAAAGTATGCTTCCTCTGGATTTCGCATGAACTGATCCCTTCAGGTTAAATAACATGCACACATTCAGCCTGCTGCAGTGACTCACTCTGAAGGATCCCATGCCAGGCTCTCCGGTCTTGGTGGCCTTGCTGGTGGCAGCTGGAGCTGGGGCTCCCTTGTCCTTGGCATCGGTGCCCTGGCTGGAGGCGGACTTGGCAGTCTGAGACATGGTGAGGGGCTTCAGGAGAGTCTGGGTGAGAGATGGAGGAAGACAAGGGGATAAACAGAAACAGAGGTGTAAATGGAAGTGACAGGGTTTCAGAGGAGAAAGTGAAAGGGAAGGACAAGTGAGGTTAAATGTGGCCCAGATGAGGTGTCAACACTGACAGAGAGCCGGTAGGCAGGAGTGTTTTGGGGGGTTTGAACTAGTAGCACAAGTCTGAAGTTTATGTGGGAGGTTTATTTGGGCGTTGTTTTGGTCTTTCCCCGGGATGATGGAGGTTAAGCTGGGAGTGGGCCCTGGCTCTGGATGTGTGGGCGTCCTGCTGTACAATGCTGGGTGCTCTGGGGTGTATGTCTGCGTCTGTGTGTGCTTACCTGCGTCAGTATAGCTTGCAGTGCTGTGTGAGGGAGGCTAGCTCGTGCTGGTCCCTTCAGCACTCAACCCAAGCTTTTATACTCTGGCAAAGGCCAAACGTAGAGGCTCACAGCACAATAGAAAGCCTCTCGTCATCACTGTTGGCCTGTGCCAAAGCCAGCAGGTCATCACATAGCCTGGAAACACCGCCGGCCCCTCTGGCCTGCCTGTAAGCATTTTGCTATCAAAGGAAACCACTGACCAAGGCATTCTTTCCCATGTGTTGGGCTGGCCGGCCTGTGAGCTATAGTTGCACGTAGAGCCGAGGAATGCAAAGGTCCACAGGACACAAAGAGGTAATCCACTCTCTCTGTCACCTACACAGGAAAGCTCACACACAAATACGACATGTGCTTCAGCTCTGGACTTCAAAACACAGACTTTCTATTTTAAATCATCACAATTTCTTGGTTTTGGAGAATTACAACAAGAACAACCTACAGAAAATGGGCAATGAATGCGCATGTTCATGTTGGTCTTCTATATAATCTCCACAGAAAGAATGGACACATAACGACTTACATTTAAAATGAAATGCTTTGATTTTGTGGCATTTTTGCAGAATAAACCTTAATAAACTCAAAGATAATTGATTTACTGGAGGGTTTCTCTCTCCCACTTCAGTGAATGCACACACATTCAAATCCACCAGAGCTGCTTCACTGGAGGCTTTCCTCATTACAGTCTCACTGCTGACTGCTTCCAGTGGCTAATTTAGCTGGTGTTAGTCAACTTTGATATTCTTATTATCACTGCGGTGGTGAATCAGTCTGTGGACCTCATTACGCTTCACTTACTGTTAAGTGGAACTTCCTGACAGATGGTAAACATGTTCCTGTCCCATAAAACATCTTTCCAGGCAACAACAGGTTCAGCATCTGACATTTTCTGCAATTTTCCAAAACCAACATCCAACATTTGTGCACGTAATAATTCAAATCTTCTACCAGTGACAGAAAATGATTTTATGCTAGTCAACACAGGACGGTGTCTTCTTCTTCTTCTTGTACACAGGGAACAGCTATCATATAAACACAATATTTATTGTCCATCCAGCTTCACTGCACCCACTCCAGGCTGTTGTTGCTCCGCTGAGAGGAGGTCAGGCGGAGCTTGGATTTTTGTTCCTTAAATAGTTATTTCTGCAGCTTTTCATGTAAACATCCGAGCGTAACACTGTGAATGTCAAAGAAAAACACGTCTTGCCTTTATCTGTGTCAGATCCCCCCCCCACTCTGGAATGTCCATGTTAAGACGTTTTTGTGGACGACCTGCCAGCTTTGGTAGTAAGTTTATACTACATTTCTATTATTAATCCACTGCCCGGCTGACGTTTGCAGAGGCTACACGGAGCACAGGCAGCATCTGTTCAGATACTTTATGGTGTAATGTTAAATGTCATAATCAGTAAACTGTATATCAGTCCAGTAAGAGCCAGACCAGCCGGTATGCAGTAGTATCTGTCAGCAGGGCCATACCAGTCCAAGGGTTTACTAGAATAACCCCAACTTTACACTGCACAGGTGCACATGTCAAACTTTAGGTTTCCTGGGATAACCTTAGACTGACCTGCTGAAGTTCATATTTCACTCACAGCTGTGAAGGATTTCTCCTTCAGAGGTGAATAAAGGTTGTTGTTGGTGGTGGTGATAATTCTGGGATTATGGCAGATGGATTATGTGTGGATTATATCACTTCAGCTGTGATCGTTTCCACGATGGAAGCAGGATTAAATTGTGTTCAATACATGGACTAATCCTGCAGTGTAATCTATACAGCTGACATTGCATAAAATGAGCTCTGATTATGTTTGCTGTCATTTCTCTCTTGAAAAGAGACTTTTAATCTGAAGGAGACTCTTACCTGGATAAATAAACATCCATACTGTGAAGGAACACGTCTGTAGCACAGAGCAAATGAACAAGTGTTTTATTTCACACCATTAACGAGTAACAATACTAATAATATTCAACAGGCATATTAAACAAATATGCAGGACTGCTTTCTTGTATTTACACAATATCTCTAAAATTAGAAACTCCCTGTTTAAATCCTTCTCCTCACCTACAAGGTCTTGAATAATCAGGCTCCATCTTATCTCAAAGACCTCATAGTCCCATATCACCCCTTCTCTCTCAGACTGCTGGCTTACTTGTGGTTCCTAGGATACTTAAGAGTAGAATGGGAGGCAGAGCCTTCAGCTTTCAGGCCCCTCTTCTGTGGAACCAGCTCCCAGCTTGGATTCAGGAGACAGACACCCTCTCTATTTTTAAGATTAGGCTTAAAACTTTCCTTTATGATAAAGCTTATAGTTAGGGCTGGATCAGGTGACCCTGAACCCTCCCTTAGTTATGCTGCTATAGGCCTAGGCTGCTGGGGGGGTTCCCATAATACACTGTGTGTTTCTTCTTCATTCACCTCTTTACACTCTGTTTATACCCCACTCTGCATTTAATCATTAGTTATTATTAATCTCTCCGACACAGTGCCCCCCCCCCCCCCCCCCCTCCCCCCCCAGCAGATGACCCCCCCCTCCCTGAGCCTGGTTCTGATGGAGGTTTCTTCCTGTTAAAAGGGAGTTTTTCCTTTCTACTGTCACCAAGTGCTGCTCACAGGGGGTCGTGTTGACTGTTGGGTTTTCTCTGTATTATTGTAGGGTCTTTACCTACAATATAAAGCACCTTGAGGCGACTGCTGTGATTTGGTGCTATATAAATAAAATTAAACTGAAGTGAATATTGTTAGTAAAGCCCATGGTAGGTTAATTAAGTTATCAGTACTTTGAATGCCACACAGACATAGTTTCATTTCTTAAAATAACAAAGCTTGGTACTTTCTAAAAATAAATAAATAAATAATAATAATAATCACCAGCATTTTTAGCAAAGTAACTCATAAAGGCATAAAGACAGCTGCTGCATATGCTGGGTAATAATATTTGTATTCCTAGTATGCATTCAGACAGCAGGATGGAGTTCAGTTCAAATAAATGACTGCGTGGGTTCATGGTGATAGTGGAACATGCCAACAGTGCAGCTCACTGTCACCAGTTTGAATCAATGATCTGGTTCTTTGGAGCACTTTGAGCAGATTGACTCAAACTGAGGTTGGTTGTGGGGTACGGCACACCCCGCTGACATCACTGGGAGGTGATATAAGAGAGTGTAATCATTTTTGATGGCACAAATCAAGTGCAAGAGCTTAGAACTGTCACGTGATTTGATGATGATGCATTGTCACAAAGGTAACAGGCTCCATCCACTGATTGCCTAGCAACAGGAAAAAGACCCCCACACACACACATACACACACACACACACATCATCCCTCCTAAGAATGACCTCAAATCTGTCCCAAAGCTTCCCGGGAGTAAGCCTGCCAAGTCCGAAGGAGATCAGACGAGTGGTTGTGAAGAGAGCTGATGAACAGATGGAAAGACGTAGATTTCTTAGATTAACACGGTACAACAATAAGAGGGATATTCTGGGTTTCTGGAAACAACTTTTTACACTTTGAGGCAGAAAACACTGCTCGGGTTTTAAATCCATTGACCCTCGTTCTCCTTTTATGTTCTTACACTGACACAAAATGTCCAGGAGACCTTTGTACCTCCAACTAAAAGGAACTTATTGATCTTTGACTCTCCCTTTCATTCTAGCTGCTCAATTTTCTGATGACTGCCAGGAGTCTCAGGAGGCCTTCCTGAGCTTCTCCAAGAAGGTAACATTGAGACAGTGCTCTTCATTATCACCGCTGATTCCACAGTTTGAAGTGAACATTGTCCTGTTGACTTCAGGTGAAGTTGTGTAAGAAAATGAGGAAACCTGCTGATTTGGCTGGTCCTGTGATTTTTGACGCACCTGTTATAAATGAGTTGCTTCAATTTGACTCTTTCAGGGAGGAACTCTTTTGGCCTCATGGAACTACAATTTCTGTTTTCATTTCACAGAAATTACCTTTTACTTGGTGATTAAGTCGGGCTGATTGTGTGTTATTGTATATGAGGATCTGAAGCAGTGAATTATGTCGGAAAGTGGCCGATGAGCTGGATTCCTTTGGGCTCACAGGAAATAAGGATAAATCTGTGCTGTCCATACAAGTGCCTCTGCTCTCTTGTTTACAAGTGGTTGATTATGTAAGCACTCTAACACACACACACACACACACACACACACACACACACACACACAAGTCCTAGCTAGTACCATACACTACAGCATGCTGGTTAAACCAGTTTAAATATTGAGGGCTTATATTTTTTGTGAGCTTGTTGAACGTGTGATTAAAAGCAACACTGCATGAATTTAATCATGAACATAAGAGCACTAAATACAAATACATCAGTGCTGATGTGATGTGATCATAGAACACTGAAAATGATTTTCCCATGTGCTGCAGTTGAGCTTTAACATGCGAGCAGAGGGAGGCTGCCCGCCGGAGCTTCATGCTGGGAGCATTCTGGTATGTAAGTATTAGTATCCGACACAACTAGATGAATAACTTCCTCTGTGCTGTTTACATTTCTGTGTGTGCACATCGGAGGGTTTCATAAGAACACTATCTACACAGCAAATCATGCTGCCTTGACACATGCATGAGGCTTTTTTTTGTTCTTGTTCCTCAGACTTCATGTAGCTAGTCTGCACTAATGATGGCAAACATGCGGCGACCTGCCTGAACAGCTGAGAGGAGAGGTGACATTAAGGCGGCTGGGAACAGCTGAGGACGGGCCTTTGTTATAAATTATTGTAAACTTGGGATCTTTTGGCAGCAGAAATAAGCAGCCTATCAGATTGAACAGTTTAGGGCTGTTTTCCTGTTTTCTGGCATTTAGTCATAGATGTCACAGTTAGTGCTTTAACTGATGCCAACCCGAGCACACACACACACACACACACATACACACACACACACTTTTGTAGTTAAAACAAACTGCTGTATGGGCGCTCTGTTCTAACATCTTTAAAAAATCAAGTTCTCTGAAACGTTTTCGTGTTTTTACTGCCTTCAGGACATTTAATGGAAAGACACAAACACAGATATTCCAGCGAGCACCTGAACTCTGCTGCTGATCGCTCCCTTTAGCAGATAGAGCGCCGTCACGGTCAGCTCTTCTCTGCCGCCAGCATGAACAGACACGCTCGCACAGCGTTTGTTTGCTCGCTCTGTCTGTAATTCTAACATCTTCAACAAATTCTCATTCTCTGACAGCTCATTATCATATTTACTCATTTCAGACATTTAATGGAAAAAACAAAGAATCAATTAAGTGAGAAAATGATTGCCACATTTATCTGTCTTCACTTGCTGCCCTTCATTGAAATAAACAGCTTCCAGCTGCATCTCTTCTCTCCGTCCTCTGGCCTCTCTGGTGTCCTTGGCCCTCAGTATTTTCTCAGTGTGCTCTGTATCTCACATTTCTTATATTCCTGAGTCTCTGTGTCCACTGCCCACGGTGATAATGTGGTGTCTGCACTTCTGCCCCTCCATAGATTAACGATGCTTTTGTCGGGGGGGACAAAGAAAAGCCCCTCCCTGCTGCTGAGCCGGGGCTTTCAGCATGGCCCCCTGCCAGGGGAGGCTTTAAAAGGGTGGGGGCGCGTGGCTCCTCTCACTCTCACGGCAGGACAACCCAAGGGCATCAAAGCAAGGTGAGTTCCTGTCCCTCACCCAGCCGGCACAGCCATCCAGCACGGCCAGCCAGGGCAGCACAGCCAGGGTATAGCATCCCCCTATATTCACACATCTATATCCAACTCCCCCCCTCTAAACACGCACCGTCCAGGCTCCAGGGCTGAAATCACTGCACCCAGTGGCTGAGATGAATAGTGGTGATGATGGAAAAATCTTAGAAATGGGCAGAAAAACTAGAATGAGAGAGAGAGAGTTAGAGAAGGCTAGATGAAGCCTCTTCATTTTGGTATACAAACTATAAATAGATGCTGGTGCTTTCCACAGAGGAACCACACATTCAAGCTGGTTCCAGTATCCTGCCCATTATGCTGAAATTGCCTTTTGGCCTTTTAAAATGCACACTGCTCCTGCTGCATAGGCCATTTAATGTTTAACACGCTCTGTGGCGATACAGGCTTGTTTTCCATTACGATGACGGGCTTCTATCAGTAGGTCTCCAGATTTTCTGCCTTTACCGGTTAGCTGTGAATTTTCCCGTCGTTCAGACTCTCACGCTTAACTTTTTCTCTGCATCACAATAAAATGATGGCTGAGCTGTTGTCACTGCGATCCGTTCATTGTTAGCGCTCTTGCGTGGAAATCTTTCTTCTGTTTTTCTTCCTTCCAGACAAGATGACTCACCATTGCACCAAGTTCTCCGGCCACTGGAAGGTGAGTCTGCAGATGGAAGAGGAGCTTTATTCATCACCGTCTGTGGTCTGCCTTTCAGCCTTTAACTTTTCCCTGAGATGTGACCACGAGCTGCTGCTTGTGAAACGTCTCGCACAGTTAAGCATCAGGAAGAGCAGCCAATGAATGCACTAGGATGCTATAAACACTTCATTAAGATTTTAATGTTACACAGTTGTGCATTAAGTCTTGTTAAAAGTGGTTTGTCTCCCAATTTAGTGCAATTAGCACAGCCAACATAGTTTTGTGTCTTTGAGCTGAGCTGCTGAAGGGATTTCAGACGTCAGGTTAGTGTTTGATACCGTAGCCATCAGCTGCCTCTGCATGTCCTGATCTCCCCGTTAGATCATCGTCTTTGATGAGGAGTGCTTCCAGGGCCGCCGCCATGAGTTCACCTCTGAGTGCTGCAACGTGATGGAGTTTGGCTTCGAGACCGTGCGCTCCCTCAAGGTGGAGAGTGGAGCGTGAGTAAACTGATATCTGCGCACAGAAAAGAACAGAAACGAGGAGAAAATGCAGCACCATCATAAAGTGACATATGGTTAACATGACACGATGTTATTAAGCTTTGTGGAAGTGAAGTTTGGGACCTTCAGGATGAGCTAACGGTCTTTCTTTCCTTGCTTTCCCCCAGCTGGGTGGGTTATGAGCATGCCTCCTATCAGGGACAGCAGTTTGTCCTGGAGAGGGGAGAGTACCCCCAGTGTGATGCTTTCGGAGGGAGCAATGCCTATCACATTGAGAGACTGACCTCCTTCAGACCTATTGCCTGTGCTGTAAGTGACCTTTCACCTGCTGCCGGTCTTTTTCTCTCACTGAAATACCTGCATTGTCTGTGAATGTCGGTGTGACTGATAAGTCAGTAATGTAGATTTCCTGACCAGGAAAACAACTCAGATGTGTTGTTTGTTTACCTCCCCCGCCTCCAGAACCACAGAGAGTGTCGTATGACTATCTATGAGCGTGAGAACTTCCTGGGCCGTAAGGGTGAGCTTAGCGATGATTATCCCTCCCTCCAGGCCATGGGCTGGTGCAACAATGAGGTTGGCTCTCTCAGGATCCATTCTGGAGCGTGAGTGTTCCCAGCTGCTTTCCTTCCACATTTTTCTTCTCCTTTCCTTTTTTACCGCCCTCCTCTCAGCACTGCAAAAAAAATAACCCTACTCAGACTTTCATAATATGCTTTTGCAACATTTCACATGTCCTTTTGCCTCTGTCGCTTCTCTGCAGATTTGTGTGCTACCAGTACCCTGGTTATCGTGGATACCAGTATATCATGGAGTGTGATCGTCACTGTGGGGAGTACAAACACTTCAGGGAGTTTGGCTCTCACTGCCAGACCCCTCAGATCCAGTCCATCCGCCGTATTCAGCAGTAACAACTTACACCAAACCCTTTCTAGCATGTGACCCTTCACCTTTGACCCCTGCTGCTTGCCCGTGCTAAATAAACTGTTTTTCTTAAACCTTACTGACTTCCACCAATGTATCTGCTTATCAAATGGATTTACTGACGGAGTTATAGTTCCACCCACACGTGTGTTCACCTCTGCATAACTCACATGACACTGTACAGAGGCTACCTGCTAATAAAGGTTGATGAAAAAAATAATAAATAAGCATTTAGAACCAAGTTTATAGCTTATTATGCAACAGCTCAGTATCCATCAGATTAATAAATGCGAACCTAATGCTTACAAATATTTGCATAGCTAATGAACTACTTGCCTAATCAAATGCTGCTGTCTTATTAGAGAAGAAGAAGTGACTTTGTGTCTCCACAGCGGGGAGTGCTGTATGTTTTATTTGGCAGAGTTTTATACCGGCTGCACTTCCTGACATAACCCCAAAGGGGGGGTTTGTGTCCACTACACAATGGCGGCACAAAGGTTGCTGTCTTAGTATCTTTGATAATTCAATAATTGTTGATAATTCAGTAATCATTAAAGGTGATCATTCCTATATTTAAAACTAGAAATTCACTAAAGTGAGACTGTGAAGAAACAGTTGCTGTGACTCCATGCCCAAAATGTCGCCATCATTTCTGTGTAACACTTCAGCATAAGAGCAGTGAGTCAAAGGGACCTCTGGACTTTAACCAGGAGAGTCATTCAGAGCACATTCTGATTTACAGTAATGGCCTTCAGGACATGGGGGTAAAATGCAAAAGACATGCAGTCCTTTCAGCTGCTCCCAATATTTCCACAAGGGGTCACAACAGTGGGCAGCACGGTGGCACGTGCTGCCTCACAGCAAGAAGGTCCTGGGTTTGAATCCACCATCTGGCCTTTCTGTGTGGACTTTGCATGTTCTCCCCGTGTCTGCGTGGGTGCTCCCTGGGTACTCCAGCTTCCTCCCACAGTCCAAAGACATCCAGTCAGTGGGGCTAGGTGAGCTGGTGATTCTGTATAAGTGAGTGTGAATGTCTGTCTCTGTGTGTTAGACCTGTGACAGGCTGGTGAATTGGATAAGTGGAAGCAGATAAGTGGAAGAAAATGCATGCATGGATGGATGGATGGGTCACCACAGCAGATGGATCTGCATGTTTGTTCAACAGTTTGGGGCTATTATAAATCTTTGTTTCATCATGTGCCAAATGTTCTCACTGGGGTCCAGTTTAACACAGAGACACCAGAACATTTTATTACAGCGGTTAGAGCACGCCATAGGTATTAAAGGTTCTGCACTGCAATGGTGTGAATCACGGTGTGTCTTTTGTCCAGCCTCCCTCCCCTCACCCCCAACCAGTTGTGGCAGATGGCTGCCCCTCCCTGAGCCTGGTTCTGCCCGAGGTTTCGAGCTTTGAAAAGGCAGTTTTTCCTCCCCACTGTCCCCAAGCGGTTCCTTATAGGGGGCTGTCTGATTGTTGGGGTTTCTCTGTATTACTGTAGGGTCTTAGCTTACAATATAAAGAACCTTGAGGTGATTGTTTGTTGTGATTTGGTGCTGTATAAATAAAACTGAAATGAACTGAATGTCAGACTGAGCCTCTACCCCAGTTTGCACCTTGTGGAGGATTCATGATTCAAGAAGAGCTTGACTGACATAGCCTTTCCTCCAGAATCATAAGACCTCAGTCCCACTTTATGGGATAGCCAGTCATTTGTGACAACAAGAAGCTACTTACACCTTGTCACAGGTGTAATGTGCTGTTGTCCTTACTGAAATTCTCATTCTTCTCTCATTCTAACAAATTCAACTTGTCACGGAAAATTGTGAAGGTGAAGCTGTTCAATTTAATACAAATGTAAAACACCATTACCGCCAGTGGTCCCAGACTTTTGAATCTAATGGCCACTGCATCTAGTTTTCATCCAGAACATCCCTGCTCCTGATGCTGCTGATGCTGTGTGAGTGCGCAGGCCTGCTGTAGCCCCTCGGCCCGTCCGCAGCAGTGCATTAGGAGCATTACCACCGGCGGCCAGAGAATGGCACTGCATTTCCACCAGAGGAGTGTATGCGTCCGGTGGGCTATCCTGACACAAAATATGGTGTTGTAATATTAATTGTCGGAAACTGCGACTTCGTGACTATTCCCATTCCCTGCGAAAAACAGCACGGAGCAGAGGGGTAGTGTATAATGTGCTGGTATGCACAGTGAAGCGCAGTGGGGACAGAGCTGTCCACTCGCTCCCTCGCTGTTAAGTAGCCCCTGTGGGAAATTTCTTGCAGGCTGGTCGAAGCTGTCCTCTGCAAACAGCGTCCACATCTGTATCGGGGAAAGTCCTGATGACACGTCACTGCATGAACGGGCCGCTCGTTATTAAAAACGCGCCGCGTTTGTTTGTAAACACAAACAAATCCACGAACAGCTAAAACACCGACCCTTTCCTCCCCAGCGCCTCCGGTGACTCACTCCATTCCACCAACAGAGAGCCGCTCCGTGGTTTCCGAGCCGCTCCCCGCCGCAGTGGGAGGAAGTCGAACTACAAAGCAAGCAGTGGCTCTGTGCTCGCAAATAGACAGAAAAATACGGAGAAGGAGGATTTCAGCGAAACATGTGCCATATTGGAGCCGTGGGACGAACAGCTTAATCGAAAGAAGCGGACATCACCGATTGGCACTCGGCCCGGAGGCTGCGGACGGAGACCTGTTTGAGGCTGCAGCGTTTAAGCAGCCAAGCGAGGGTTCCGCGGGGACGGAGACCTGGTAGGCAGGCTGGAGAGGCGCGGGGCGGCGCGGAGCCCGAAGACCTGCTCGGCTCTGCGCCTTTGATTTCAGCTCTGAGACGCACGCCAGCGTCGCGTTATTATTATTATTACAGTTAATTTTACACGGCCTGGTGTGGCGATAGTTACAGTTTGGCTCGCCGCGAAATCAGCCAGCCACCGTTCACAGAGAGGAAGAAAAGTTAGCGCTTAACAGGCGAACCACCGCTGACCAGCCGACTTCCAGCTCCCCTCCTCCATCATCGGCGTCACCGTCAGCAGCTCTGTACTGGGTCTCAAGGCGGGGAGGGTCCCCTTAACTAACGCTCGGGGTAACTGGACAACCAGCTATGGATTAATTTTTTGAAATTTTGTCCCTGTTTTTGAATTCACTGGGCTGTCGAGGACCGTTTCGCGGAAACGCTGCAAGACTTCCCCAATACGAGTCCCCAGTTTGCTCGCGGCCGTTAGCTTAACGTTATTAAGAAAATCAGCGTTTGTCTGCCTGCAGGTGACTGTCTTTGCAACCAGAGCGTTTTTATGTGTGTGCTGAAGTCAAACAGCTCCAAATAAACGTGCAGGGGGCTGCTCTGTGTCTCAGTGGGTAGTTAGCCTCGTGGCTAGCAGGTTTCATTTTGCTAGCTAGCGTGGTGGCTAACTAGCGAACGAGCCCAAATATCGACCCCGGTGGCGGCTGGAAGCACTCGGCTAGGCGACGCTGGATGTAGCCGCTGATTATTTGGTTTCACACCTTTACGCCCGGGCAGCATTTGGTGCCAAACGCCTCGAAGGAGTTTAAACGCGTCTTTTAGGGCGACTTTTTGTGTGTGTGTGAGATTGACGAGTCACTGAAGAAGGTTTTGAGCCCCAGCGCTACACAGGAAGCCGCCGTCCAGCAGCGCGGTTCGGATACTCTGGCATGCAGATCAGGAATCCCGGCTCGTCCTGAACCACTGCTGCACGCTTGTATTTCTGCCAGTACCCTCCTGAGAGACTAGCATTTCTGCTGCACCGGCCGAGCACCCTGATGGTCCAGCAGCGGCTCTCCATTCTCCATGCCCCCGTCCTCGCCGATTAAGACGCGGCGTGTCTGATTCTGTGTCACAGGGAAGGAGCCTGCCATCCCACTAAGATTACATTTTTTTCGGCAGCAGTGTTTACATTTTCAGGAACACCCCCTCCTGCCCCCCGCCTCCCTCCTGAGGCACATGTCGCACCGGAGACAAACCAGTGGTTTGGACACACGAGGATCAGGGAAGTCCCCGGAGACCTGTAGAGTCTGACATATCCCGGTGCATCGCACCGATCTGAGACACATCCCGGCTCTGCAGGCTTTCCCCCCGCACTAAATGGGATTACAGGGACGGTGATCTAGCGGGCCTGCTTATTGCACACTTCGCAGCTAACCCTGACCCCTGCCTCCCCTCATGACTTTCCTTTTTCCTGTCACAATGATGCTAGTTTGAACAGACTTGGAGCCGCAGACACCGCCGCCGTTTGCCAGTACCCGGCCAGCCCAGCCGTCCGTTCATCCGGCCGACAGCGCGCCTTGGCCCTTGATGTTGGTCACATCTGGCGGAGGACGTTGTTTTTAGTCCCCTAAATCAAAAGCCACCCTCCCCAGCCCGCTTATTTAATCGATTTGGTCGTCCCAGGGTCGAAAGATGGCGGACCTCGAAGCGGTACTCGCCGATGTCAGTTACTTGATGGCGATGGAGAAGAGCAAATCTACTCCCGCGGCCCGGGCGAGCAAGAAAATCATCCTCCCCGAGCCCAGGTAAGCACACTCATGATGTTGGGCATCTGTGTGTTTGTGAAATGTATGGCATTTTTTTTTTTTGTGCATGCAGTGCGACCATATATGGAGACGGAGGCGTGCTTCCTCTCAAACCTGTGCTTTACCTTTGATGCTTGCAGAAATGACTGTAGAGCTTTGTGTTAGCTTTCTGAGAACCTGCAGCAAACCCATTACAGCCGTGATTCTTATGAACTTAACAAGACGTTAACCCACTGATCCAGTGTTGCAGCTGCCTGCACATTTCTTTTTTTTTTTTTTGTCATTTCATTTTAAATCTCCAAGTGTGTCTGGTGTCCACTGCTTGTCAGACACCTTTCCCGTGCTCCCAGTCTTCCTGGTTTGATCCTAAATCTGTGCATGTAGCCTGTGCAGCCCGTGCATTGTGGCTGCTCTAGTCCTTCTTCATCATCGCTCTGTGCAGCTCTTGATCTCATCTTTGCTGTTTGCAAGCACCCAGCACAGGGAGGAGGCCATGAAGCAGGACTACAGCTATAGTCTTATTTCAGTAGTACCCCCCCCCCCCCCCAAAACCACCACATGCACACCTCTTACCATTTGTATATAAATGCACATCCTTTTGTCCCTGTAGCAGAAGCTTGAAAGTGTGTCTTCAGTCCAGGTTGTAGAGGCATAGCATGCAAGTCGATTGAAGAGGATGTGGTTGAAATTTGGTTATTGCTTTTCATACGAGGCTTGTGTGAATTTCACAGTGCTATTTGAGTTTAGTCAAATGCTAACTGTTGTGTGAACAGCGGGTCTGTGTAGAGCAGATGTTAGCTGGACAGTTTGCACCCCTGTCAGATCTGATTTGGGCTTGCAGCTGCTTGCAGCTGTCACCTTGCACTCCACATGTCTTAATCACAATTCTCAGTTTTTCCTTATGTTTTCAGAGGACTTGGGACACTGTCAGGGTTCTGGGGCGTTACAGATTCATAATCATGTTCTTTTTTGTGAATGAAAGCTTCAGATGCCAGTTTGACTCAGAGCTGGTCCTGACCTCGGGAACGCTGTTCAAAATCAGTTTTCCCACGGAGACAAAGTCACTTGTTGACACCCCAGTGCTCTCACTGCAGTCCTCCTTCTTTAAGCCGCTTTGCCCCACCTGTTAATGTGAGAATTAGCAGATCTATACAGAGTAAGGTTTAAATATTAAGCATAAAAAATATAAAATAAAGTATCTTCTTGTTGTAGTATAATGGTATAACAATGAGGTTTTTTGATGCAGTGTTTCATCTAGAATCTTAAGATGATGTAGGGCTGTGCTATATCGTCTGCGATTAGTACTAGTATAAATTTTTATGTGATTATAAAAATGTCGTATCGCTATAGAAACACCATGTCTTAATGTGCGGCAGCAGCTAGATGGGCCGGGCATGTCTGACAGCAAGAGCAGGGTGGCAGCCTCCGATGACGTTCTAGTTCCAAAAAAAGGAGCGACCTCCAACTAAGCCCAGCACTTCCTGCTAAAGGTGGAAACAGCAACTGCAGACCACTCCAGACAACCCAACCCAGAGTGACGGCACAGTGTGTAATAGACGCACTCATCCACTCTGTACCTTTCATGCTTTGTCTGTCCTAGGCTGAAATGGACACGCGTGCAGAAGTTGCAGTAACTTGCAGTGCCAGAAGGGTGTGATATTTTATTTCCAGCTAACAACTTTATCATCTTTTTGTTTAACAACCATTTGAAAGATACTGTGTTACAAATGTCGTTTAAAAAAAGCGGTCATAAGTTTGTGGAGGCCAAATTTACTGACATGTCAGCCATCTAAGCCTGTTGGCTTTAAATAAAATCTCCCATCCTGGTGGTACTGCAGCTTACTGCAACGCCTGCGTGCGTGCCCATTTCACAGCAAGGATAGGACATGGACATGGTGGACCGGCGTGTCTATTGCACGCTTTGCCGTGATATCAGGTTGTACGACCAGGCTTCTAAACAGCCGAGTAGCTGCGACCCAAAGGTAAACAAAGGAGCGATTATCACTGGAGTGTGACCGGAAGAACAAACGCTGGATGGAAATTACTGATGCAGTTAGATGGTGGAAAAGGAGGGCTTTAAACAGCCCCACCCGAGATGCAGCCTCCCAGGTAGAACATGTGACAGTATTGTGCCGGCTGCTGAAGGTTACAAGGTCAAGTGACTTTAGTTACTGTTAAGCTGAAGTGTTAAGCAGTTATTTTATACTTTAAATTTCAAGGGAAAACTGGCTACTTTTGTACTTTAACTTCTGCTGTGTCACTGCTATTGTGCTACAGTGCTGCGGCTGGCACCTTGATTCAGTAGATTGACACATCAGATTAGGAAGCGTGTCATCATTGGCAGTATCTTACACTCATAAATGCATCTGCCTGCAAGCTGCAGGCTTATCAGAAATAACTTTATCATAAATATTATTGTGAGGCTATCTCCCAACACTGTGTGAAGGGACTGTTAATACTTCTAAATTGTAATAAATAGTAATATAACAAGCCTCATCTCTGTTAGTCCAGGGCTGTAATTTCAGTGTGGGATTGTGAATATTGAGCATTATTTAATTTTTTTCTGCGAATCCAGCCCTAAAGGTGTGAATTTAGAGGTGGTCCGACCGTGTGAAATGTAAGCCTGACTTACACATTCAGGTTTCACAGCAGCCGTGGAAAACCCCACCAAAACAAAGGCCAGTGGCGCAGAGGCCTACAGTAGTGTGCTTTTCCAGTCTTACAGCGCCTTTCACACTGAACCACCGTACAGTGCTTCCCTCTCACATTTATCTGCTGCAGCTGTGTTAACTTTCATTCTGGATTATGTGCGTAACAGCTTATTTTTCTAATATTATAGTTTACTCTTCCTTTCTAAAATCAGCTGCTCAGCTGCCGGTGTGCTGTTCAGTGTGATGCTCGTACCAAGATACAGAAAAACTGGGTTAACTTAGCCAGCTGATAATCGCTTGTCCTGATCGCCACTGTTAGAGTGAGTCCAGATAATGGAAGGATACCCTGGGTGTGTTTGTAGTTCAGTGCCCAGAAATTACAGCAGTGTTGTAGTTGGAGGAAAATGACAAAACACATTATGAGGCAAGACATGACAGTGTAAGACCTGTAGTTAAGCTCACATGTACTCTCCTTATAAATCCTCCCTGTGAGAAGGATTACATTCTGAAAAATGAATTTTAAGCCTCATAAACTGTAGTAAATAATATATAACAGAATTAGATTTTTTTTAATTATAAATAAAATGTTGGGTTTTATCAAACAGGCAAAATATGGACTTCCTGTAGATGCCCTCAATCTGACTGACAGTGTCCTAAAAGGAAAAAAAAAATCAATCAACAGTTTGATATCAGTGACTCTAGAGGCGACTGCACCTCGACAAAACGTTACAGATCATGGCTAATGGATACTAATGTGTCCTTTTGTTGGTGTTTCAGCAGCAGTAAAGTTTGAGTTGGCAATGAGAGTTAAAAAAAGCCTGAAGGTTTGAGTTGTGTTGTCCGATGTGTGGCTCTGCAGCTACTTCATCGTAGGTAGTGTGGCCCACTTTTACAGGTGCTGTGCCTCAGCCTTTCTAACTAGAGATCACCCTCAATCTGAAAGCTGTTATCATCACACTCACAGCTGGTGACTCCACAGTGCAGGTTAAACCAACCTGATATTATTTTTACCTTTTTTTTGAGATCATCTGTTTGTGTTACACGCTGACTTGGTGGATCAGCAGAATGTGGTGATCCAGACTCTTCGTTACATGCAGGAATGAATATGCAGCCTGCTAATTTTTTTCCAATCGGAATGATTACATGAAAGCATATTCTCTAATAACTAAAGGTGTGTGCCTCCATAGTTGTCCATATAGAGTGGATTATGTTTATAAATCAGTCCTCCTCTAAGGCATTTAGGCCCCGCCCTCTTGGCAGGGTTTGGAAACCTCGGTGCACAAACAGAGGCTGAGGGTTTGCAGTTCCCACCTCCAACTGTCAGCTGTCAGTCGTATCTGACGTGGGTTCACATTAAAGCAGTTATCTCATCTGTCACAAATTGAAACAAGCGGAGCTTCACGAGCCTGTTTGTGAAAAGCTAATGGATGTTTCCTTTCCTCGGGCTGCTGCTGGTTTCGGTTCACGCCGCTGTGGCATTACAGTGAACTGGCAGAACCTGAAGCTCGCCTTAACCGTTAATCCATTACAGTGAGCATTCTGTCACAGTCAGTTCAGTCAGAATTACATTAGTGTCACAGGATAACACAATAATCATAGCATGGCAGTTCATGCCACTTCAGCACCTGGGCCCTGTGTCCTCAGTGACACTGTGGTTGAAGAGGACTCCCAACCCCTGAATCCTAAACTCATAGACTGAAGCATATTTCATCTAAAAGGCGACTAAAATGGCCACAGGGCTGCTTTTTAGACTCTTATCTATACTGCGCTGAAACAGTGCACTGAACATCAGACAGGTTTGATGGTGTGAAGATATCCTCTCTGCTCCGTGGCATCGACTTCAGTGAGCAGAAACGATGAACTGAACCCGTGTTTTTGGTAGCAACAGTCTAAATGTATATGACTGCATAGATTCAAAGGTGGTGTCATGAAGAGCAGTAACAGGTAAGGTTTCTCTGCCTTCCTGCACTAAAGGAGGATTAAAAAACAAAAGTAAAGCCAAACATTACAGTCACTATGGCTGTCGCTGATTAGACAGATTGCTGCTGTCAACCTAAAGTTTTGTTGCATGGCCAGTTTTTATTTTATTTATTCTTTTCAGGTCAGTCTGACTGTAAGTGCTTGGTGTTGAGGAGGGCTCGGTGCAGCTTTGGAAATGCTTCCAGAGGTGGTGATGAAACCAGCTCGAGTTACGATGGGCCGACTCCACTAACTTAAAATGACAAAGCTTTGAAAAACGAGCTGCTGTGAGCGTTGGAGCATTTCTGTTGTGCTGGGTGTATCTGGAACACGTGTCCTATCAGATTGAAGGTGTGTTGTTGGTTTGCTTGTGTATTCTTGTGTGTTTTCTTAGGTTGCAGTGCTTTTATTTGTATTTTTTGTAGACCTCTCAGGCTCCTGGCTATCAGACGACCTCTGGCTGGTGTTATAGCCGTGTCTGTTTGCTAATTGTAATCGTGAACTGTACCTCAGCTCGACGCAGTGCTGGCGGATCAACTCTGACTTCTTTCAGGCTTTCTTTGTGATATCTAACTGATATTAAAACACAGGTTTCTGCTTCCGTTGAATGTGCAATCCAGCTTTTGCTTTTGGTGCTTTGAATTGATATGGATTAATAATTGAGGTAATATAAATCTGTTTAAGACTTTAAAATAACATCACAAGTTGTAGAACAGTGTATCGAGACAGTTTTCAGTCCTGGGGTGGTGAGATATAAGAACAGTACACACTGTATAGTTAATGTTTCCCATGCAATGACTCCACCTGTACAGGTGGCCCAGATGTATTCATAGCTGCCCAGGTATATTTGGAGAGAAGGACCCAGAATTCAGTAAATAGATCAGTCCCTGCAGGGATAGAAATCCACTGCAGAGTTCCGTTATGGCAGATTTCCTGCCCCCATTCCAACAGAGCCCCTCTGCACTCTGACTGGGAAAGGTAGCCAGCTGTGTAGTTGCGGTTACTCATTCAAACACTTGTTTGGTTTGTTCGCTGGTTAAAGCCGTTTTCATGAGTAGCCTTTGTGGTCCTGTTCAAGCAAACTGGTACTTTTGCCCGTTTGGGTAGGCTCTCTTGGTGTGGTGTGGAAGCTGCTGAGAACATGTGTGACAGATGTGGCATCATCCATCCATACCACCCTCCCTCCCTCTTATCCAACTGATCGTGTCCTGGGTCTGCCCCAGGGCCTCCTCTCGGTAGGACGTGCCCCGAGCACCTCACCCAAGAACACCTTAAGCATACATCCAACTAATGAAAGATAATTTGATTACAGTTAAAAAAAATAAAATAAAAAAAGACCCCATATCATACATCATCTTCATCCATCGGCCATGTTGTGAAAATAACACAAAACAAAATACAAAGACAGCCATTAAATTGCAGTCAAATCAAACAATTCTTTTTTATATTGTTTTATTATATTTGTAATGTAGACTGTTAAAAAATGCATACCTGTTTGTTTTCTTACCAGATATCTGACACTGTGTTCCTGTGGTCAGTGCGTCAGTGTCTGGTTTTAGGTCTCGCGCTGCAGGTTGTCATCAGTGATGTGTGATCTGTGCTCGTTTAGATTCACGACTGAAACGTCTGTCGGCACAGATCGGTGCCCCCAAACATACGACACGGGCAGCGTGAAGCCAGGCTCCTCAGTTTGAGCATCCTGGAACTCTGAGGCCGCTTTGGCCTTGAACTGAACTCCGCCTGAAGTTGGGCTGCACCGTTGATGTCGGCAGACAAAGGATCGGCAAATATGCCAAATATGCAATTGAAGTTTATGCTGGAAAGCTGTGATCATGTCATACATTTGCGAGATGACTTGTTTATCTTATCCATCTGATTCAGATGCTCTGTTATCCATCCATTTGCTTCCACCTATCCAGTTGGTGGAGTTGGAGCCAAAGACTCACTCTTAAAGCAGCTGATTAAATTACTCTAATTGTCACAAAGCACATGGTCATTGATCAATTTGCAAAGGATATAAAAAGTGTTATTTAGCATACACCTTCACACATTTGCAGTGCCCACTCACCCACCCCACTGATGGGAGATGACAGCTGTGATCAGAACATCTGCAAAACCTGACAAATGCCCCCAAATCACACGAACATGCAAGAGAACGAGTCGTCACTACGGGCGCCGTTTGGCCTTCGGAGGGCGGTAGCTGTAGGGCGGGACGTGGTGGTGCAGGCAGTAAATCTTAAATTGTGGAAGCTGACGTGAACTATGATGGCTCCTAATTCAAGCAGAAGCTGATTGCAGTTCAGTGTGGTGGTGTTGTTGCGTTCCTTTATTAGAACGCACACCTAAAGTTGCACCCTTCATTGATTATGCTAATGAACTCTAACTCCTGAGTTAATAAATAGACACGTCATTTTTAACACGATTTAACTCCAAATGAAACTTCCTATAAATGGCTGCTCCTGCTCTTCACTTGGCTGTTTTCACTGAAATGTGTTCAATACAGCAATTCTGTACAAGAAGAGCGTTTAAAATACAGTAACAGGTCTTCTGTGTGTGTACTGGTTTTAATCTAAGAAAACTGACCTATGTATGTGGTCTGATGGGAGCGGGACCCTCGGTCACGCCACAGGTCCTTAGTTACAATGTAGGCGGCACAAGTTGGGGGACAATAACAGCTGATCAGTCCAGTCTGGTGCTCTCTCGAGGGTTTTGGGTGAATGTATTAAACTACAGTGTGTGTGTTTGTGTGTTCACTAAATGGACATTTCACTCAGTGCAGCTCACTGATGATTATTATTATTGATAGTTTTTGGAGCTCTGTGGCACACACATCAGACGTTTAAAATGAAGTCGCCAGCGTCACAGCCGTTTCCACTGGAGTTAAAATCACTCGAACTCTCGGCTCCATCAACACACTGATTTCCTGAACAGCTGGAGAGCCTCGGTGCTGTACCCAAACATACAAATTGCAGACCCTTGCTTGATTGGATGACCATCAGCTGCCTTTTTAAAAATCTGTAAATCTGTATTAAGAGCAGCTGCAGAGGTTCTTCAGAGAAATTAAATGGCAAACCCAAAGTGATGGTAGACGCGTTATTGATCAGAGCTGAGCTGCTCTGCGGTTGCACAGGAGCACTGAGAGTGGGTGACCTTTGTGCTCCTCCCCACATACAGTGTAAAGCCTTTAGCACTAAGTGTAGGCTGTGTATTTGGAGCAGCTGAGAACTTATCAGTGAAACTGTATGCCAAGCTAATTGAGTCCATTCATTAGAAGCTTATTCTTCAGGGAGACATCGAGGATGGAAGTTAATCCAAGGATTGACAGCCCCATTCCCTGTACGGGGCACACCAGGTTAATCCTGCAGCGAGCAGAGGCGTTTCTGTATGGGACAAACACACAATTGAGCATTAGTGTAATGTTTTTGTGAGAGTGATTTTATCAAATGATTCAGTGCTAGATATGAGCTTTATTATTTATTGCACATTACCATAAAGGAGCCGCAGAGATAAAAGCTTCAGCTAATGGACTTGTGAAAGCAGTGTAACACAGCTGATGAGTAAATCAGGCAGGACTGAAAATGTGCCTCCAACACATCAGTCAGGACATCGTTATTACAACAACCAGTCCAATATAACCGGATGAATTATAATTTCTTTTAATCCCGCTGTGTAAACACAAACAGAATGTATTAGAGTTGATCTGAAGAGTCAGATACTTTGATTACCTCTACAGGCTTCTTTACTCCTCCCATTTAAGCTAATGGAACTTAAAATAATGAGTGAACAAACTCTCTTATGTTGCCTCATCTCAACATTTATATTTTTATATTACAACATAGCCAGAGTCGTCCTGCAGAAGGACGTTATCTTAAACTTCAGTGGCGCCGACTTGAACTTCACTGCGCAGATCTTTATCTGTGCTCTATCACTTACCCACATGCTTCGTGTGCAGCCTCGGTGACCGCATTTCCTCAAAAAGTGACCGGGGCTTTTAAAAACCGCAGCTGCAGATAGTCAGAAGCTTTTATTTGAAACAGGCTCATATTTGAGCTGGTGTTTTATTTCCACTTCCCAGTATATGTTGTCATATTCTAGCTCAGACCGTTGTTGTGATCTGCTCCTGCATTACACTGTCAGTACTGTTGTGAGCAGTGAGTCACTGTTCATGTGAATCAGTGGGAAAGAAGAGTTTTTCTGCACTGAGCTTTGTTTTAACTACAAGCAGAGCATGACAGCGAGCAGCCCGCTGCTAATCTAGCACGGACAGCAGCGAACCATGGTCTAGCAACTGCGCTGTAAACACAATATAACAAATACGAACTAACACAACAGACTAACACACACATGGATGCGCCTGTGGGTCGTAGCTGTCTTTCTGGATCATAAATGGTGCGGGCTGACTGCAGGATAGGGCTGTGCCGACGAGCGAGCAGCTAGATGATCAAATGTAGCTCCGCTGATTAAAAAACAGCTGATTTCCTCATTAATGCATTTATTATCCTGCATGCATTATCACTGTCATTTCAAGTGTTCACATATGACCAATACCTGCAGCATTTTGTGTTTGTGTGCGCGCACACCCAAACACAAAATGCTCAAACAGGCACCAGCAGCACACGCAGTGAGGCGGTCCACTTCAGTGGGTCGAAGTTAGTGGGTGAGGCTCGAGGAGACAGGTGAGCCATTTTACCCACACAAAAACAGCTGGAAGAAGTTTGGTGAGCTGTGGGCTCAGAGAGCGGGGAGTCAAATAAGAGCCAGACAAATGCTACAGCTTAACAACGCTTTAGATTTAAGCTGATCAGCTCAAGTCCCTAACTGCATCACGGTCTGCTGGTATGCTTCTCTTCCTCCTCATCCTGGAAGTGGGAAAGAGTCTGTTGTGTGTAAACCCAGTTTAAACCTCAGTTAAAAATTTGGTTTTAAAAAAATCTTTTTTATTTGAGTCCAGGTGATTTTCCTTTCCGACAGAGCCAAAGCTTTTTCTGAGGATGTGGGAAAAGCCTTTTGCTCATAAGAAAAGTGTGTGGCTGCAGACAGAAGGTGCTATCTTCTAAACTGTGGATCAGATCCAGATGGAAATACCTGGAAATAAAAGCTGAGATGTTGATCTTTTGTCCCAGATTCATCATTTAATGTCAAACCCAAATGTTTTCAAAAATAAAGGGCTTGGCCTCACTGTTCCAGTACATTTGGAGGGGAGTGTCTGCATTGTTGTGGCAGTTGTGCATGCGTGAAGCTTCCTGCAGCATATTTGCAGGAGGGTGGGGGGGTGCGGTGCAGTTAAACGTGGCCCTTTGGAGATAGCGTCGTGGTGCCACATTCTCAGCGGGCCAAGGTTTAGTCCTCTGGCAGAGAGGTGAGATTTTGACAGCAACACTGGAGGCAGTTGAGATGAGAGGGGTGGGGGATGGCGACAGGATGACCTGCTGTTATGTTCTAGAGAGATCAAGTTAATGCTGACAGATAAGGCCCGTTTACATGAGAACGGCGCAAAAACAATACTTAAGAAAACGGAAAGCTCAGTTTGAGCCGGAGTTTGCCATCAGCCCAATCACAGCTGGGATCAGCTTGAGATGTTTCCGGCTCCCGTCTCCAACAGTAACCCAGCTGAGCTACAAAATAAAACTGCTTCCTGTCCAGGAGACGCACAGTTTAGGATGGTGCGTGTGCATGTGTGTGTGTGTGTGTGTGTGTGTGCGTGTGCGTGTGTGCGTGTGTGTATGCTTAAGTACAATATTTAGTTTGAAGGTTAAAAAAAAAACACATTTAATAAAAAAGGAGCAAAGTGATGGTCTTTTGAAGTAGCAATGCTGCATGCTGGTCACTGGTCACCCCCCCCACCCTGGGCTTATTCAGATCTTTGGTTTATGCAGGGATGTTTTTCACACAGTTACGTTGCATGTGATGCTGAACTTGTCTGTGTTGCTGGGAACATGCAGCCAGGAGGCAGAAAGGATGGCTCAGGCCGGTCCCATGCATACTCTTTCTATACTGGTTAAAAACGAAAGCATTCGCATGGACACCTTGTGGGATTCCTGCTGGACTCAATATAGAGTCGGACCTATAAGTCAAACCTTTAATGGCTTTGATATCAATAAAATCTTATTCATTCTCATCCTCTGTGGCGTTCAGCCTCTCCGGTGAGACCAGCGGCACCTTCAGCTGTAGCCGGTGTCCTGCTCGGTCACCATGAAGCGGTCCTCCACCTGCTGCTGGTTCTGAAATGTGGAGCTTGTCATTGTTGTGCTGGAGTCATGATGATTTACTTCCTGCCTCTTAGACACCGGCAGCCTATTGTTTCAAATATTTATTTATTTTCTTCAATATTTTAGCGACCTGTTCCTGCTGATTTTCCCGATCGCTGCATTAGTGTCAGCTTTGTGATGATCACATCTCATGTGGTCAGCTGCACAGGCTGTTGTGTTGTGGCAGCAGCTGCTTTTGAGGTACCCTTTTAATTATATTTGCATCTTCACATCAGGAATAGAAACATCATTTGTAATAATCATTTCAGCTGTGGTAACCAGTTGTTGCTGATAAGCTTTTTTCATTTTTCAGTTTGCACTCTGGCAGGTGTTGTAATTAAAATCAGGCCTTCAACTAACCAGCAAATGATGCCGGAATCACACAGAGCACGAAATCCTGAAAGTAACTTTAATATTGTTGCTTTGCCAGCACTGAGATGTTATTTAATGGAGCTTTTGAGTAGGAAACATTGGAGACTTTGTATCCAGTTGTAAAGTAAAACCACTTTCCTCAGATTGAATTATTGGAGAGTGATTGATTATCTGAAAATTGCTCGTTTTTTTTGTTTTGAGGGGCTGTCTTTGCGCCCTCTGAATGCACTTGAGGCCGAGCAGCAGCCAGAAAAAAACAAGTTTTAGCAAAGCGAGTTTTCCTGTTAAAGACAGTAATTACAGGTCTGCAGGCTGAAATGAGCTGGAACAAGTGTTCTTCCCTCCTGCTCAGGTCATGTTTGAATTGTCAGGTATCAACTAAGCTTGCTTGAGAAATATTGACGAAGCAAATATAACGCTGCTTGCTGCTCCCCCACAGCATGAGAACGGCAGACGCAGGCTGGAAATCTATTAAAAAAGGTCTAGAGCAGGTTTGTGTTGGGTCAGAACTTTGGCAGTGTGTTATCAGCACAGTTCAATTACATGCCCACACACCCAGCTATAGAAATACCAGTGACAAGCTGTTAATATGTTAAATATTTACACATGTGCATACTTCCTGGAGCCTGGAATGGTCACCAGCACAGTGTTGTTACAGTGTCAGCGTGGAGATTAACAGCTAGTGAAAGCCGGCTGTTTGTGCCTCTTCCACTGGCACTGACCCACCAGCAGCGAGGACCACGGGACAACGAGACAGACGTGATCTGAGCTAACCTATTTCAGAATCCTGTACAGCGCATGACCTTTTAATGCTGTGCTGAATGTGAGACCTCAGCACCGTCACAAACACATGTTGGTTTTGTAACCCTTTTACCCACCTGCAGCTTTTTACTGGTACTAGTATCACCTTTGCTCAGTACGGGCTGAGAGGAAAATATAGTAACAAGTGTGTAGCAACCTTTTTCTTTATGCAGTTGAGGGGGTGCAGTGAGGCGTGTAATTAGGTCACTTAACATTGGAAGGGTCTCCACCTTCAGGCCACTGCTTTGTCATTGCAGGAGTAACTGTTGGGTGGCTTTGATAAAGGTCACCCAGGAGGCAGCAGAAGACTTTTGTCCAATTGTGTTGCAGGGCTGTGCCAGTGGGTGCTGTGGTCAGAGTGAGCGGTGACAGCTTGCCAGTTAAGGACATTTTTTTAGCTCATTTTCTCTTTGGCATCAAGTTAACATCATTTTTATGAGTCATAATAAATAAAATCTTTGCTATAGTTTCATATCACACTTCTACATATAACTCATGCACAGGTGCGTGCACACAAGCTCGTGCACAGGCTTTTGCACACCTTCAAATGAGTGTGTGTGTGTGTGTGTGTGTGTGTGTGTGTGTGTGTGTGTGTGTGTGTGGACACTGATCCCTCATCATCATCAAATGAGAGGAAGCAGGAGGATGGTGTTTCTGACTGAAAATCAGAGCCTAATGTAACTGTGCTCGTTTTCTGGCCTCCTTGGCTTTGATCCACCCGCATTTTTGTCAGTGGAATAGCTGCTGTGTGATTGGAGGGCACGGCGAAGGCTGCAGGAGAGGCCGTGCGATATTTTACACGAGACCAGGTCGTGGAACAGGGTTAAAGACAGAGAGTCAGCCAATGTTGAGCTGATATCCACTTCTGTTAGCTGGCGACGCTCAGCTAAATCCTTCATTGTTGTGGGGCACAGTGTAAATGTTAAAAACCTGAAATGGTGCCTTATTTTTATTAAATATCTCACATTGGTTTCATTGCTCTGTTGACCCCCAGCACGTAGATGCAGTGGTGCTACCAGCTGTTTATCACACTGAAAGACCAATGATCCAGAGAGAGGTTCAGACCTCCAGCTCTTCATCCAGTTTCCACCACAAAAATCTGTCACGACTGTTGAAAGTGTTCAGAAAGCAGATGCAAATGCATCGTAAATGAAGGCAGTGGCTGCAAGCATTAGCGCTGCATTCATACCCTCCTGACAGCACGCCACTCAGATTCCCAGTGTCATGGCGATCCCCTGTAGTTAATGCTGCTTTATTTATGTCTTTGTGCCGGCAGTCACCCTGTCACTCACACTGCATTTCCACACTGGGAGGCTCTTTGTTTTCCGAGCTGCTCCGGTCATCTGCTCCCCTAAGCTAATGTTGCTGCTGCTGTTACTGAGGTTTGCACTGGTAAAAGCGATGAAAGCTGTCCACATGGAGCTCCGTGTATCTTTGGCACCATCACAGTGTTTAGAGACGGGGCGTCTAAGGAGGCTTTTCTTGTTTCGCGCTGAAACATTTGTTGTTTAGGTGGTGATTACAGTCAGTCTGTGATCAGTCTCTGATTATCTGCTTGGTTTAAGTGTGCTGTGGTGCATGATTTAATTTTGAAATGCACCTGTGTGTTCATTAGCAAACTCAAGGCTAACCTCACTAACCATATATTGTGTAACCCCCTCCCCCAGTGTGTGTTTTAATGGCTAATAAGGCATGGCTTTTACAGTAAATATTACCAGCTGCCTTTGTGCGGTGAGGTTTAGTGCAAATAATCCAGAGTCAGCTGCTAATGATTCAGTGGGGCACACAAACCTCAAAAAGAGGAAGTGTCTACTTCCTAGGTTCCTGTTCCTGTTGCTGCAGTTCAAATGTTCATTCCCGTTCTCCCATGAAAAGCAGCCCCCGCTGGTCCACGGTGCCGAGCCCACTGAAAGCACAGGTCTGCTGTGCTCCTGTTCCAGTCTCAGCTCTGGCACCAAGTTAAAGTGCCGTCATGACAAAAGTTTAGGAAAATTAGCTTTTACTACAGAATTTTTTAAGTACTGCAGTTTTTTGTGTGTGTTTTGGTCTTGTTGTGGGTTTCTGACTCGTGTTGCCTGCTGAACGTCCCATTTTCCGGCTGAGTTGGGGTTTGTAATGCTGCCTTTGGTTTTCACAGTAAACCCGGCCGAGGATAAAGTTCCTGTTGGGTAATTCAGAGTTCCGGCTGCTGCAGTTTTTGCCTTTTTAAGTGGCTCCAGAGGAAAGCTGTGTGAATAAGAGCTGAGGAAGTGTGTGTAGCTGTACCTCGTTTAGGGTGTTAATTTCAGCATTAAGTGGCTCAGCTGTAGTCGTAGCAGTCAGTGGGCTCTGCTTCGGTTGGCGCAGACAAAAACTACAATCGTTACCTCGGCTGATTTCTCATATCGGCGTTCTGTGTCCTTCACACAGGGACCGCTCTGCTCTCTAAGCCCGTCGTTGTTGTGTGTGCCATTCATTAGTTGTGTACTATAATGCACTGAAGCTGTTATTGTAGAGTCTTTACCTTACAGTGTGAAGCACCTCGAGGTGACTGCTGTGATTTTGTGCTGTATAAATCAAATGAAAAATTGAAGCAGGAGGGTGAGGTCCTCTTTTGCTGCTGTTGTATCTTCATCTCTGCCAGCCCAGCTGCTGCTCACAGCTTTGTGTACATTTCCTTTAGTCTTGACCCTGCAGGCAGAGCGTTCTGTGAGCTTTGCTGTTTGTCTCTGTGTGAGAACGCAACACAAAGCCCCAACATGTGAGGAGGAAATGGAGGCTGAATAAAAATCAAAATATAAATATTGGACAGATTCTTCTTCGGCCATCGGGAGTGACGGGTTCAGCTAGCACATGCTGAGTCTGTGCATGCAGAGGTGTTGGTAGGTGAAGCCTTCCTCCTCTGTCTGCTCTTCTGCTGTGTATGAAGTGAGCTGGTGAAGTGTTAATGGGCCTGTGGAGGGGTGCTAATTGATTCATTCTCCCAACACTCATTTTCATTAACACCCGTTCCCAGGGTAGCGTGTATCTCTCCAGGTTCTGCCGCAGCCTCCCATGTGTCCGTGTTCCTTCCCTGCTGTTTCACTGTGTGTGGGAATAGGTAGCAGGGAGAGTCCCAAACCTGGGCCAGGATCTCTGATGGGAGCCGGAGGTGGAGGAGGACCGGACTGATGTTGCCGAGCTGCTGTTGTATGTAGCTCGGTGAGCTGGAAATTGTGCTGTGTATTAATCTCCTGCTTTTTCCTCTCCCCACCACCTTGTGTTCACAGCATTCGCAGTGTGATGCAGAAGTACCTGGAGGAGAGAGATGAACTGACATTTGACAAAATTTTCAATCAGAAAATTGGTAAGTCAACATTTTCATTCTGTTAAAGCATCAAAGACATGGGTCCATGTAGGCTCTGAGTCACCCAGGTCACGGGCCCAGCTGGACTTTAGGTTTTTGAACTTGTTTCATCGCAGAGGTGTCAACAGCGCAGAGTCCCAGCTATTTAAATGCTAGTGGGGGTGTCCCCTTTGGAGGTGGTCGTTGACCCACTATTGATCATGTGCATCATGACATGAGGTGAGGTGTGAAAAAGTGTGGGTCATTACAACCGGGAGTTTTGTGTGAAACCACTGTGAGACCTTGCCCCACCCTGTCACGTGACCTATTGAGGTCACTTGAAGTAAGGTGTGAGTGGGTGTTGAGGTGCCTTGGAAGGGAGATTGCATTATAGGTGGCAGACAGCTGGTGTTGTAATCTACCTCCTCAGTCACAGTGATGGTGGGTCACAGTGGACATAGATGCTTCCTTCACTCGCCTTTCTTCTGTCTTCCCACTCCAGAATGTGAACACTGGCATCCTCAAAGCGTGCCCTTTATCCTTTAGGTGCTGGTGTATTGTGGGTAAGTGGCCACCTCCAGAGTTTAAATACCTGGATGAGAGAGGAAACAGGTTCAAAGACTTAAAGTCCAGTCACCTTTTTTTTTTTTTTTTTTCTTTTCAGGCTCTTAAGAAATAAAGGAAATGGATAAAACATTTTAGATTAGCAGCAGCATCTCAAAGACCTGTACCCCAAATTCAATAAAACAGCAGAGATCTTTTTCTTTTTTTTGATTAAACATGTCAGTGTTATTACTTCAAGCTGCTGAAGGCGTCACTCAATACACAAAATGATCCAAAAACCCATTAGATGTGGTTGCATGTGTATCCAGTCAGGATACGTTGTTAGTTTGGTCATTTGCTGTGATGATGGTCCCACTGTTCAAACATCATTGCTCTGCAGTGGATGAAGTTTCTGATGGAGGTGAATTTTTCATCGTGGTCGTAAGAGTCTTTAATTAAATTTGATGGGAGAGTTAGACTTGAACAGGCTGTCACTGTTAGCTAAGACTCTGCTTGTGGAGCTAGTTTGCTGTCTGTGGTACTCGACTGTGTCTGAGCGTTAGCGTTTCTCCCACTGTGACCCTCAGCACGCTTTACGTTTAGGTGGATAAAATCCACAGATTTCTTATAGAAGAAAGTGCTAACGGCACTGATGCCAGGCTGCTACTGTTGTTCCATTTGTCACTCCAGCACCTGGCTGCACAGTGTCCTGTCCCAGTACAATGTAAGTACTGGAGAGACAGGTACCAGTATCTGGACTTCAGTGGTGCCCGGGCTTTTCCTCTGACACCAACATGCGGTTGAAATTAGTGCTGTTTTATAAGTGGAAAAAATTGGAATTGCTGTTAATGATTAAAAAAGTGAATGCCCCATTAATGTCAGCATGCCCTTAATTAGAGTGAAGTAGGAGGTCGAACCAGATCTCCTCTAAAAAAGCAGCTGCTGTTTGTCACCATCACTTTGACTGCAGTCAGTTTTGCAGCAGAAACCTCAGGGCCCGTTATGTTCCACTCCACAGATGAACAAGGAACGATGAGCTGTCAGAGATGCTCGGTCCTCGATTAATCACTGCCACGGCAGCTTCTACACAGACGTAACGGTCACATGACATTTTTCGCCCATCGTGTGTTTACAGCGTAGTTCCTCTGTTATGGTGAGGATCACGAAGAAGCAGAAAACACCTGAAATAATAAAGATATGAAGTGCAGCAGCACCGTCAGCTTGGCTTTTGAGCCTTTTGGCCTACAAAAGTTTACTCGCTTTTAGTGCTTATTAGCAAATGTTGCCATGAAAAACAAATTTGCTGAACATGGTAAATATTATCCTGTACCTGTTAGCACACAGCTCAGAGCCCCTCTTTGCTTAACCACACACTCAGAGCTGGAAGCATTTGCAGCGCCTCAGGCACCATCAGGCAGAAGGCTGCTCGTTTCTGTCAAACACCGTGAGCTTAAACAGAAGGCTTATTAACATTAATGGGGTAAATAACTCGATGTAACGTGGCGGTGTATGAGCAGGGCGTCTGTTAAACCCCTCTGGAAGCTAAAGCAGGCTACAGACTGTAAAGAAAAGATGGACGTGGCCACCTTAACATCACCTGTTGGTTTCTGGACTCATTGTTGCTGTTTGCCAAAAGTGAGTTTTGGAGGGCTGTGCTGACCGAGCGAAGAACCCGCTGATGCTGGCAGGCTTGGTCAGAGGTCAGAGTTCAAGCACACACTTCTTGGATTGCCTGAACAACACAGCAAGTCATGTATTTGTCAGATACTTCCTTTAAAAACACACCTCCTGTAAATTTGCACCCCCCCACACACGCGTGTGCCAAAAAACAAAAACAAAAAACTGACAGGATACTAAATACATCTCATCCATTCTGACCATTTTTTTGCCCCAATTGTTACAAATAAACCACCTAATGGTTATCATGGTTCTGAGTTATTCGTAGCCCCGGAGCACACTGTTAATACAAAGGCTTCTCTCACATTTTCCCGATGCACTCAGGATCCTAACCTTGAACCTTGGTGTGGCATTACCCTGTGTATTAGTGTGCAGATGCTTGCTGTCACTTCTCTGTATGGAGTTATTCATTGGAAGGCAGCTTTGTTTGTGTTTGGAGCAGTGACTCAAGGTAGAGTGTCACATTTCCTGCTTCCTCCTGCCCTCCAGTTGGTAGCAGCGTCTCTGCGCTGGCTCCTCCAAGTGTTTCCATTCTGAGCACACAGGCTGTGTGCCAGTAGTTGTGGCGTACCAGGGGACCACAGCTGCCCTGCAGGCTTCAACTAGCTTTACTTACTCTTCTCTGGTCCCGGCCCCCTTTGGGAATAGACTGTGTTAATTCTCTCTGCCTCCTTCTCTTTGTCTTCAGGTCTCTTACTCTGTCAGATTTGTTGCTCTCAGTCTCTCTTTCATGTTCACTTTACCGTCTCATACTATCACTCACACTCTTCCACAGTGTGTGGGTGTGCACATGCTTTATAGGCACCTTTGTGAAACTCTTGCAGTAATGTGATAATAGTTCAGTAATGTTTTAGTGTTTTCTGTTTGTGTGTTATCTGCAGTAAGTGGAAAAACAAAGGGGAACATGTGTGTGTACACACACACACACACACACACACACACACACACACACACACACACACACACACACACACACACACACACACACAGGGTGGATGTAGCCAGTGTGACTTCACCCGGTGCTCAGCGAAGCCCCATTTTCAAGGCTCAGGATGAATGTTGGGATGTGGTTGGTATTTGGAGACATGATGAGCAAAGAGCGTGCACAGTGTGTCTGACAGAGTGCGCTCACAGGCCAGTCGTGTCAATCACATGGTCAAACGCACCCTGCTTTACGCTCCCCTCGGACTCTGTTGGGGTCCATAATTAAAAAACTATGCACTGTTAGACATTTAGTTTTGAGAAATAAAATCTAGGTGGATTTAAGTAGTCTGCATGCCAAAGTGTCCTTGGGCCACCCTGAGATGCTCCTGATGTGTTCATCAGTGTGAATGCTGGATAGGAAGCACTTAGACACATGAATGTGTGAATGAAGCTGTATGAAGCTCTGAGTGCTTGAGTAAAGCAGAAAAGCGCTGTACAAGAGCCAGTGCATCTACCATTATACTCACACCTATGGGTGTGTAATGAAGTTGTTATGCTGCCAGAGTCATATAATACTGTGTAATACCTGCAGCCTAATTTCCTGTTTGAAGAGTAAAATTGGTCATATTTTGGTATGAGGCCTCATTTTGATTGGGTCTCATTTGACCTGCTAAAGTTCCTGCATTACACCCTTTAACTTTGAGCTGTGGCGCTCACTCTGCAGTTATTACAGCTTCGTACTTTCTCTTCATTTTAATTTTCCTTGAATTAGTTCTCAGAGCAGGGCTGCTTCTTTCAGCCTAGCTTGTATTATTGTAAAATGTTTATTTTTAGTGTGGGTTTTTTCCCAGTATTATTGTTTCAGTTTTAGTCTTTAGCCATTTGTCAGAGCGCTGTGTTGGGGGGGGGGGCTGCTGTCAGCCTGCAGGTCACGTTTATAGCTCCAGGCAAGCTAAGCGGGTGTTTTAGCTGCACACTGGCAGCGTTTGCATGCATTTGCTCTTGATTCATTATTGCTGTGGCAGAGTAACGCAAACACAGAGGCTGTAAAGATGCTTCTTTCACCCTGTTGAACAGGTGATTTGATTAGGGACTGTTGTGGGCTTGTTACCGTCAGCTTACTGTGATCACAGTAAGCGCTGCTGCTGTCAACTTTGAAAACATTTTTTCTCTGCACCCTTTTTACTGTGGTGGTCACAGCTCCACGCTTTCCACGTGTCAGAGAGGAGCTCCACCGTGAGCCGAGCCATCCTCGCTGCTGATGTGTAGAGAGGCCGAGCCGCTTGGGCTGAATCTCGTAATACTTGATGTCCACGGGCGTGCTGTTGAATACGTTTTATAGTCCTCACACATCCATTCTTAGTTGCAAATGCTTGCTCTGTCGAGCCCCGCGCCACCTCCTGTTTTCTGTACAAACCCCCCACCCCCACCCATTTATTAAATGAAAATCTGGGGGTTTGCGTCACAGGTGAGTAGGTGAACCGTGGTTGGTAGAAACACCGTTACTGGCCCGTCAGCTGGCTCAGCCCACCATCTGGCTCGACATACTGTTTTACGGACCCTGGGCCATCGTGATGTCGAGCACCGATGAAGGTACACAAAACACATCATGAGAAACACACTGGTTGTTAGTCAGAGTGAGAGCGTGTGTGTCAGTGAACAGAAACACTTCATTTATTATGAAATATTTGTGCAGGCATATGCAGCATTCTTCAGCTGATGTGACCTGGCCTTTGGGCCTAGCCCGGCCTGCAGTATAACTTCAGTGGCCTCGGGTCATCATTGGTGATGGGAAAACACGGCAGAGCCAAGTCTGAATTTCATCCATCTGAGTCCGGCTCTTCGCTCCTTCCTTTCTTCCTCAGTCCACTAACATGTGGAAGCACTGACAGCGCTGCGTCAGCCGGCCCGGCGTAGGAAAATGGTTGCAAGGCGTGAAGCATGGTGGCAGCTGTGTGCTGAACACATTTGAATGGCAAATGCGTAAGTTTGCATGTTTCAGTAACAAGATAACTGTCCAAACACACTCCAGCACAGCAGCACGTGGCTGCAGAGGTGTCAGTGACTCCGGCGGTGAGCACAAACCCAGAGCCGGCGGTGTCCTAAGAAATACGAGAAAGATCAATGAGCGTCCCCTTTAAGTATGCATTAGCTGCTTCTCCAAGGACTCCACTTATTAAAACAGTGACTGTAACCTGCAGTCAGTTTTTGTATACCAAAGAGATTTCCTCGTGCTTCAGTTATCAGCCAACCTCTGTTAAATTCTGCAGCTGTGATTTTAGATCAAACTAAATTATGAGAACTTTTTGAGATCCTCTAACAGAAAAGTCCAGCATGAGTTGATTCTGAGGAAAACGACTTGTTCCACATCCACAGTGACAAATCTCTGCCATCAGGATTCTCAGTGTGGATTAAGAGACGGGTTGAGCCGTGTATGTCAGCCCTGCTAACTCCCAGGATTCCAGCACCAGAACTGGAACTGGGTTTTCAGGCAGCACTTGTAACGGTGGTGTGAGCGTACGGTTTGATTCTAGCGCTCTCAGCAGCCCTCGTCCTTGGGCTCAACGAGCCTTGTTGACTGTCATGACAACCAAGGTCCTGAAGAAAGCACTCCAGTGTTTCCTTTTAGAATGAAGACACTGTGTCAGGCAGTTTGTTCAGTTTTCTCTACAATAACGCAACATTTTTCTAATACTGACGCGTGAAGGGGGGGGGCCTCCAGGTTTGTGCTTTGGATCCAACAAGTGTTCCAAGTCCAGTTACTGTGAGTGTCCTTCACTGTCCCTGACCTCTGAGCCTGAGGGGGTGAGAGGCTGTGGCTTTTTTTAAGGCGCAGTGACAAAGTGCCAAAAAAAAAAAAGATGTTGAGAAGATCCACCTGGCTTTGCATCAGCTGCAGAGCAGTCGTTCCTCCCTGTGAAGTCCCAGGGCCAGACAGAATCAGGGTCAGGCAGGATGGACCATTATGTAATGGACATTCTGTCCTCTCTAAATATAGCAGGCATACTGGTCACTACTTCATCTTGAATGTGTTTTTAAAGACATATATTTGGTTTTCTACACTGTAGCACGGGCTGGCCAGGTGTGCTGCAGTGTTAGTGCTGTAGGCCGTACATGCTGTGAATGTAAACACTGTCATAGCTCATGTTAAGAGATTACAGAACGATAATCATCTGCACTTGCTTGGATGATGATGTCATGGATAGATGATGTTTAAGGTGAGCAGCGAGAGATGATTTTTAAAAATAGTATTTGTATTTTTCAGATCTCATTTCCCCAACGATGCATTAAATTAACATAATTTCTATGAGGTGCACACACTCAGATTCATGCCTGGAGTCCTGTGCACTTTACAGTTGGGGTGTGTGTGTGTGTGTGTGTGTGTGTGTGTGTGTGTGTGTGTGTGTGTGTGTGTGTGTGTCTGCTGTTCTGGACACTGGTGTTTGGCTCTCAGCACTTTAATCAGCCTCATTTAAAGTTGAAACAGGGAGCCACATCAGCTAAAACTTATGTGCCGATCCGCAAACATAAAGCTGGGCTGGTGCTGTTGTCATGATGCTGGACCACCTGGAACCACCTATTGTTATGAGTGCAAATATGATGAGGGTCCTCTGAGAGTCCCACTATTAAAGCGTGACTGTTGTCAGTGGGATTTTGGGCTCGCCATCAAACTGATTGACCTGTATGCATGTTAAACCCTTTTCAAGCAGAGTACTGAAATCTCATTGATTTAGAAACTGACCCTAGCACAGTGTGTTAACGAGAAACCGGAGGTAAGAGATGAAAATGTGGACCGAAGGCTGAGAGTGCAAACGGAGAGGATGCCCGACAGGTTTGTGGGAGCTGCTGTTTTATGCGTGCGGCGTTATAGCGACCCCCTCCACCTGCGGCTCCTTCTCCATCTTCATTTTGGAGCCATTTCTTCTTCTTCATTCTTTCCCCATGTCCTCCCGTCTCCTGTCTTCCTCTCACTCTTGCCTTGGCGTTCTCTCTCTCCATCTGTCAGACTTCTGGAATGGATGATGGAGAGTTGTGGGTTGCCTAGCAACTACAGTTGCCACGGCAACAGCACCAGAACTGCTGCATTTTCTTGTCGACGGGGAGAAATGAAATTGATTAAAGGGGGAATAAAATAGGTGATGGGAATTGGAGAGTGAGGAAATGGAGAGGAAGATATGAAAAGAGAGCAGTAAATGGGCAGAACATATTCCCGTCTCTTTCCCAGAATGCAGCATTTCTCCTCGAGGCCAGGATGTGTGTGTCAACACACTGTCCTCGCCTCCAGTCCTCCTCACGTCTGTCCTTTTGTTCAGCCGTCATGATTCACAGTATCTTCATATCAGACCAATCTGATGGCAGCCGGTTAAAGTTACGGTGCAATGCAAAACGCACATTACAGGAACAGCGCAAAACGGGTTTAATGGGATCAATATAACCTTCCAATCTGATTATTCTGCCATTTTGCCTTTTTATAGTCACCATCACTTCACTGAGAGACCAAAGTGACAAACGCCCTGAGGTCAGGTCGATTCTGCTGAACCGACCAAACTAAAACGAGCAGTCCGACACTGCAGAGCCCTAAAAAATGAAAAAAAAAAACATGAATTCAATATCTAATAATCGGAGCATCAATCACAGTTTCCACAGCTTGGGAAATGTGGATTTCTTCCTTTCTTTTGTAAAAAGATTAATTTAATGCATTTAAATCTTTGACAGTTCACAGTAGACAGGAAGGCGGAGGGAGCGACACACAGGAATTGGCCCGGCTCAAACCCGGGCCCCTGCAGCAGGCGGTCAGCATACGGGTCACCTGCTCAGATTTTACTATAAAAGCAAACACACACATTGTGGTGGGCCTCAGAGGTTGCACTGCTGTCCACTGCAGCTGGTGTTTAAAAAGGAGCGGGACCGATTCCACACATCAGTGTCTCCAGGTGTTCAGGCAGCATTGAGTGCACGTGACAATGAATGTAGCCTGTAGTGTGTGTGTGTGTGTGTGTGTGTGTGTGTGTGTGTGTGTGTGTGTGTGTGTCTGATGAGTGCCTTTTAAGTTGGGGGTGTGGCCGAACAATCAGATTTTCACAGGAAGCTTCCTAGCTGAGTGAAGTGACCTGGAAAGGTTTCTGTAGTAAGATCTCCAAAAACTAAAGAAAGGTGCTTCAGTACCTTCAGGCTGCTCAAGCTGTTGTAATAGCACAGCACACCTGCATCTCTTTCTAATCAGGTGTGATGTGGGAAGTGTAGTCACCAGCTTTGATAACAGGACACGTGAGGCTGTAAGTTTCTCTGCTGAAGTGATTTGGATCTATTCGATCTGTCCTTGTGAGCCTGAATCTGAGGCGTGTAATGCTGCTGGGGCCGGTTAATATGGGGGACCAGCTTCCTGTTTGCCTCTCTGCGCGCTACACAGATGCCAGCTTTTCACTTTGTTGCTTACTTTCCATTTTCCCTTCACCCATTTCCCCTCCCTGGTTTTTGGCAGTGAGCGTATGTGAGTTCAGCGGGTGTGTGTCTGAACTGTTTCACGTTGCTTTTTGTCTTCATCTGCTATAAATATGAAAAATGCTGGCATGGTAAAGGTTACCCCATCTGTTGGCAGCCTCTTCAGTTCCATGTGATCTGCAGTGATGGATAGTTTGGGCCCTGACGTTGCTGTGGATGTGATTGGATGTGCAGGTGGATGTGATAAAGCTGATAAACATGCTGAGTCGGGCCCAGCCAGGAGCCCTGCAGACCCTCTCCAGATGCTCATTCTTCGTCCTTGTGTCCTGTGTTGGGCTGTAAACCACTTTGTGCAGCACGTGCAGGGCCATGCGCATCGAGTTGAAGTGTCACGATGTTCATGTGTTGATGTCGGTTGCTCGAATTTGCTCAGCAGGTGTGAAATGTTCCCAGATGTTTAACTTGACAGAGGCTCCTGGATTGAATATGCTAAACTTGTTATGATGAGACCCTTTAAACATGTTATGCATACACTGCCATGGAGATGAAGTCACGTGCTGAGAGCTCCGTACCTGCCAGAGGCTTCCAGCTCCGTGTCAGACCATGCAGTGTAAATTTGAGTTTTTAACCCCCGGACCGTTAGTTTGTCCTACAGGGTCCTTTTCCCATCCATCCTTCCTTCCTTCCCATTCCAGCTAGTGGAAATTTCCAAGAAGAATTGAAAAGCTGTTGAGCAACAGAAACAGCCTTGGGCCCAGCCTCCCCAAAAAGAAGTGAAGACACTGTAGAACATGGACACAAGTTCACCAAGTTCATGTATTTATTTATGTTTTTGGTCACACAGACGTTATTGTTAGCATGGCTGCTTTTCAGATTCATAATGGGCCTTTTGGGGCGATGAAGCGCCTCAGCACAGTCGGTTGTGCGTACAGTGAGAACAGTTATACTGCAGTCTGTGTTCATCTGAAACCTTAGAGGATCAGAAATCTCTGTTATACTTGAGAAATAAAACTTGTTCAAAATAATTTTAATATCATGTATTTTGCTTTTGGAGCACCAAAAACGTCTTCAAGCAAGAAAAAAGCTGGGAGCGAGTTTGTGTATACATGGTAAACTTGTACTGTTATCCTTATTATACGTGCATGCACAGATGTTTCAGTGTGCTCATAAAAAGCTTCTTCAAAGGCATGAAAATGTATTAGTGGTAGTATTAATGAACCCTGTAATCTTTGGTACGGTTTCAAGCAGAAATACAGGAACACGTTCACTCATTTCATCTTCTCATGTGACAAAATGTGAGAGACTTTGAAACCATGAAAGTTCATGCTTATTTTATTTATGGCTGCTATAGGTTGCAGCCCTAAATAAGAGAAATATTAAACTCATCGATGGTTAAATGCATCTGATGGATATGTCATGTTGTGCTGCTCAGACCGGCCACATGCCTTTCTGCTTCTGTTTAGCCCACAGATGGCCGACAGCAGTGCAGCTGGATACTTTGTATGTAATAATCTACATATTTAAATGTGAGTTTTGTGTATACATACTTTGGTGCTGTAGTAAGAGTACTGCACGAGAGGGCGGTAATATTGTGATCCTGTTACTTCATCCCAGCACAACACAAGCAGGTGCCTACCAAAATAAATAAGTGTTGCCAGCATATTGATAAGTGATGTGAAATATTGTAATATCAATAATGTGTTCCATCTTTAAACATGTATACCTACTTAGGATTAGCTGGTCACTGTTACAGCACAGCAGTCAGCTCAGACAGGCTCTCCTGTCAGTGGCCGTACCTGCACGCATGACGTTACCCTTTAAAATCAATTTTCCCATCATGGAACAAAAGGCTCCTCTTTGGCGCTTGTTCTCACACCGGGCCACCCGGAGGAGAATACTGATGCTCCCAGGATTAGCTGAGGCTGGCCACAGTCACTGATACCAGCAGATGAGATGGCATTTACCGGTGTCGGTGGTGTCTGCCCTCATAGTGGGTTTGCACTGGATGAGTGTGTGTGTATAACCTGTGACGGCCCCAAATCTTACAGGCGGCGAGCCCTAGTTGATGTGATTTTATTGACAGCATTGCTGTCACATTATTGCCTTTATTGAGTTCTAATTAATTTAAGGTGTGGGGGCAAGAAGACCTGCAGAGGCTTTCAGCAGGAACATGACTGCTTCATGTACAGCTTCAGCCTGGTACTGGATAAAGGCGGGCATATGACTCAGCTGACCCAAAGCTAGGTATCTGACAAGGCCTCCATCAACATAGCGTGATCTGTCCTCCGTATACACTCAGATATTATACGTGGATTTCTGCCACTGGAAAAAATCACAGTGAAATAAAGTGTGCATAATGTCTTCAAAGGAAACCTACAGTAGCAGCCTGTAAACAGCTTAACGGCAGCTTTTTCACCACGATGTGCAGCGGCTTTGCTGCAGGTCTGTAAATGACACGAAACAGCAGCCCGGGGTTCAAATGATCAACGGTGCGTTGGAAAACAAGCCCGTCCGATGTACCGCCGTTTTCTGCTGCATTCATTCCTCATTCTGTCTCTGAAAGCACCTTATGACATCACAAATCAAAACAAATTGTCAGCGCTGTGGGATTAGCATTTTAGCAGGTTGTGGTGAGGCTGTGCAGCCTGTGAGCAGAGCGAGGGAGCAGCAGTGTTGGGAGAATGCTTAACATTGTTTGCTAATCCTGAAGCCGGACTCAAATAAATGCCTGTCACATCACGCAGTACGTGCACACAAACACAGCGTGGACCGGTGCTGGCTCTGTCCCCCCAGTAAAGGTCAGCTTATGTATAATGGAGCACAAGCAAGTCACCCCTCGCTCACACGACCCGTCAATTATTTTATATTTTTAAATTAGGCTCAGGTTTTTCACCTGAAGATCGTTTGAGTGATTCTGGACTGCAGGCTCAGTTTATGAATGTCTTTACCTGACACATACTGAGCCAGCATATATGTGATGAAGTGTCCTTCCTCAAAGATAACGTTGCAGAGCAAACACAGCGTGCAGAGCCAGAGCAAAGTGAATTCAATTTCATGGTGCAGAAACTTTGTGTGCGTGCTCTTCCTAATGCTGGGCGTCTCTTTCAATCAGTCAGAACTTTTCACTGTTTTTCTGATTTGAAGTGTATTTATCATAGCAAACAAAGACATCAGGCAGTGTTCTTGGATACACAAATTACCCACAACAAGACGACTTCCGTTAGCAGGTGGTAACGATTGTTTAAATGATTGACTAAAGTCTCAGCCAAAGCACACGAGCATCCATAACTCTGGATTATCTGTGTTAGCTGCAGCTGCAGTCAGCCTGACGTGAGTGTGGGCCAGCGTGTCAGGAGTGCAGAGAGTCGTAACATTGCAGCTCCTCGGTGCTGCCCGCTCCACACAGCGCAGCCAACTGTTATCCGTGTGTGTGCGCAGATGATGGACGACAGAGGCGGTCAGAACATGCCAGCTCGGTATTTTTAGACAGTTCAGGTGATCTCGCTAATGAGACGGAGCTCAGAGGAGCTCAGAGGAGAGGAGTGTGTGTTTGTGTGTGTGTGTGAGAGACTTCTCAGGAAGAGGCCATTTGTTGAATTAGCTGGGCAGTGTTGAAGTGTTCAGCGATTAAGGTTAATCCTTGAGTCTTGGTGATGTAAGGGCTGTCGTTTTTCCCCTCTTGCTTAATACCGTTCCTGCACACTTAGTCCTTGCTGTTGAAAACGTGTGTGTGTGTGTGTGTGTGTGTGTGTGTGTGTGTGTGTGTGTGTGTGTGTGTGTGTGTGTGTGTGTGTGTGTGTGTGTGTGTGTGTGTGTGTTTGGGAGGAGGTGGTTGTGGTGGTGGTGGTGGGGTTGTCAGAAGCACCCATTCTGCAAACAAGGATGCCCTGTCCATTTGGCTGTGTACATACACCATGTGTGGATGCATGTGAGGACGTTTATTTGTCAGAGGGGGAAATGATGCATCACGTCTGGGGTCGAGATAAAACCGAAGGGAAGAAGTGACAGTATACGATAGGAGACGTAACGGCCCAAAACAAACGGCCTAAACTGAATCAGTGAGGGCGCTAAAGTGGAACAAAAGCTACTTTTTAGAAGCTTTGAAGGTCATCTTGTGGTGGTCAGCACCTGATTTAACTATAAAACACGATGAAGGGCTCGGAGCCTCAGAGAGGAGCAGGCCTGTTAGCAGGAGCCTGATTCAAATGCACACATTTTCTCTGTTAACTCGTTGGTTCTGTTTTTATATGCCACACAAAGCTGAGTCAGACACACACATCTGCTGAATCAGAAAGTTGAGGTGAGGTGATGAACAGGGATCTGTGTGGGGCGGTTGTGGTAGAGCGGGTTGTCTACCACCTGGAAAGTCAGTGGATCTATTCCTGGCTCCTACAACCCATGTGCTGAAGTGTCCTTGGGCAAGGTAGTGGACCCGGAGTTGTCCCTGATGCATCCATCGCAGTGTGTGATGTGAGAGAATTGTAGCAGAAAGCACTGTGAGAGCTCAGATGTGAGTAGAAAGGTGCTTGTAGGGTCGGGTCCACGAACCAGCGTCTCTTCAGAGGACTCACTCTGAGATGATGGGGTCTCAGTCATGCATACACTCATTTTGAAGAGAGGCTGAGACGTGGACTGTGTACATGCACACACGCCCAGAGTGAGGCAAATGAAATGTAATCGAATCTAATAATGATGCTATGTATTTAATGCAGTAATAAAACAGCAGCCTACAGCTACCTGCCTCTGATTGCTCTGGAGATGCTCGACCCCTGAGACTGACCCACGAGGAGCGGGGTAATTACCTTCGCCTTCATCGAGAACGGTCCACAGTGGACCTGTGAGAGCCACTCTGATGTATGTTGATCTGCCAGAACTTCAGATTCCTCTGAGTAGGTCTTGTTGATCCCTTTCTGTCATTGAGTGGACATTGAGTGGACCTAAACAGTGAGTGAGTCTGGGCTGTCCCAGTGTGAGATACTAAAGTCTGTATCTGTTTTAGGGGACAGAGGTGAGCTGGATTTATAACCCAAGACAAGAACATCGTACTGGAGCTGAAGCAGAAAAAGAAATGAATATTTATTTAAACACCCAGATTATCCCTCTGTGTGTGACTCGGACTGCAGTGTCTTACTGGATGTTTGGGAGGGTGTGACTGACTGGCTGCCCCCATGATCTCTGTCACCAGTGAGGTCTGGTTATTTTTGCCAGTACCTGATGCTAATCAGGTAAAGCCGAGACGCAAAGTCGTCAGTGTCAGCGTGGCGCATGTACCCGCTGCTGCTGACAGTAGCTCGTTACACCTCTCCATCACACGTCTGTTCGCCTGTGTCTCTGATGCACAGCTGTGCTGAGACGCGATGGGAAAATGTCGCCGGCATTAGGAAGCGGAGGACGGCCGTACCTGCCTGACCAGCCCTCCTCCGGAGTCCGCTGACAGGCTCGTCTCTGTCACTCCACACCATTGTTCACACATAGCTGATGGCCATGGAGGCTATTGCCATGGCAACAGTGTCTCATCCCTGCAAGCAGCATGGAAGTTTTTTTTTTTATCCCCAACACCACCGTCTTTCTCTAATAATGTTTCCAGTGTGTGTTTGATGACAGTTTGACAACACTGAGATTTCTGTCCAGAGTGATACTGCCAACTGAGCTGCACTGCCATTTTCTATAATTATGAACTGTGTGTGTGTGTGTGTGTGTGTGTGTGTGTGTGTGTGTGTGTGTGTGTGTGTGTGTGTGTGTGTGTGTGTGTGTGTTGTGGTGCTTAGAGGAATTAGCTGTTGTAGTGCTCTTTTGTAAGAACCAGACTTCAGTCTTAAAGCTAATACAGCAAATGGAGCTGCTCGTGTTTTATCTTTGTACTCTGCCAAGTGTTTAGTGTGTGTGTGTGTGGCATATCACCCCACACACACTATAATACTATAATGTAGTCGCCTGTCACATTTGTTTTAGGAATGTGTTTTATCATCTAAATCATTTCCTCTCCGTCAGTCTCTGTGCAGGGGTCGTGTCGGTGCTGCTTGTCTGACTTTCTGCGTATTTCTATGTTTCTTTGCTTTGGTGAACAACTTGTAGGAAGTGAAGTCGTTCTGGTTAGAGGTGTGCAGGCTGTGCTAAAGGGCACATTTCACAAATGCACAGCAGACGAGCACTCTGTCTGGTGTATCTGTCTCAGAGAGCGTGGCAGCACGCCTGTATGAGCTCAGATTGATTTGATATATAGTGAGGAGGTAAATACATCAGTGGGTTACCTGCCTAACCACATGTCCATTAGTGACCAGCTGCTACAGCGTGACACACCACGAGCTTTACGTGTGGATCTGTTGTAATCCTGAAGTTGACACTGGAGCTGAAAATAACATGGGATTGGCTAACACCATTAACACACTAACAAGCTGATACAGATGGTCAGAACAGAGGGACGTTTCAAAGACTATTAGAAATGGTTCCACACAACAAAAAAGGAAATTACTCGAGGCCTGATGCAGCTTTGACCTTTCAGACAGTTAAAGGAGATCTCTTCTTCCTATGTCTAATGTTATAATGTTGGCTGTGCCCCAAATTAGGTTCTTTTCCCTACTTTGGTCACTGCTGCAGTCACAACATGCCTGCAGACAGAAACTGAAATGATGTGTTTGCATTAAAGCCCGGTATAATTTGAATTATGTGTTGCTTTTAACTGCAGAGCTCCTTCATTTTTCCAGCTCCAGGAGGGGCCGATGCCCAGCGGTGACCAGCGGGCTGATAAATGTTGCTGTACACTTTTCTCACCCCGTTTGCTTTGTGTCTCACAGGCTTCCTGCTGTTCAAGGACTTCTGTATGAATGAAATAGACGAGGCCGTGCCGCAGCTCAAGTTCTATGAAGAAGTAAGTGTCCCGTGCCCCGAGGATTAGATGGCATCAGAGGGTGCGGATGACAGATTTGGGGGCTGTAATCCTGCTAATTCAGATTGAGCCCTCCCAGCACGGGCTCCGGCCTCGCTGCGGTGTTGTGCTAAGCTGAGCGCGTGTGTGTCCGTTTCAGATTAAGGACTACGAGAAGCTGGACTCGGAGGAGGAACGGTTGAGCCGCAGCCGGCAGATTTACGATGTTTACATCATGAAGGAGCTCCTGTCCTGTTCACATGTGAGCACGCTGCCTTCACAGCCACACCAGAGCACTCAGGGGTCAGGCTCATGCAGACACACAGGGCACACACCTCATTGGAGTTGGTTAATAGTTTTCCCAACCTGATGGTCTCTGTAGTATCCCTTTGTGTCAAAGGTGAGGAGGAGATAAGGATGGTCGTGTTGTTGAGACACACAGAGTCATTTTAAGTGTGTGTATAAAAAAAAAAAAAGGCTAATTGTGTCTAATTTTCATGACCCTGATATAATACGATCAGGAACTCATAATTAGGAGCGAGAGTTGTCCACTAACATGGATATAAAAGCTCCTTTCAGCGAGGAAGCTCACTGTTAGAGACGAATGCTTTTAGATGATCGCGGGAATGATTGTGCCGGATGTTCAGGCTGCGTCAGCACTGACAGTGAGAGCAGGGGAACGGTTCCGGGTGCTCGAGCCGGTTCACAGATGAGACACAAAAACACACAAGAAGAACATTGTGAAATCAGATGAATGTGTCAGTGTCCAAAAGACTTAAAATCCACTCTTAGCTTGCCTGTTTTTTTTCCTCATGTAAAGTATCAGAGTGATCAGTGTGTAGGAAACAGTTTGTCAAAGTAGTCAAAGTGAGCTCATTTCAGCTGCTGTTTCCTCCGACCTTCAGCTGTGCTCAGATTCAGTCTGACAGCTCAGACCTGCACGGCCACCTGCACGCAGCCACAGCGTGCAGCAAACTGAGGGGTCAGAAATCTTGGGACTGTACGTGGAAACTGGATGTTTGTGGTACCAAACATGGTGTCCTGTGGCCTCAGTTATCCGATTTAATAAATTACTACTGATGGTAAATCCATACAGTGTTTCTGGACCAATCCGGCCTCCATTCCGACCTGTTCAGTCCTCACCGTGCCTCTCCCAAACCGGCTGGAACAAGTCAGCACGCACTCACACCACAGTGCTGCTTTTGTCCTCCTGCAAGGCAACAATTTGGGATGTAAAGCAACCCCGGTGCTTGCTGCTGTTGCTGTCTAAAGGGAGGAAGTTATTAAACACCCACCGCCCACGCACACTCAGATATTAGTGCTGTTCTCGGCAGCAGCTCGGCGTTACACCAGGGGTCGCACACGCTCACAACAGAGAAAACAGAAGTGAAATTACTGGTTAAGCTGCATTTTAATGACCTTTGGTTTTATTTCCTCCTCTTTGTCACAGCCATTCTCTAAGAAAGCAGTGGACCATGTGCAGAGTCACTTGGCGAAGAAGCAGGTCCCCCCAAATCTCTTTCAGGTAAAAAAAAAAAAAATACGTGTTTTGGTTAAGGGCATAAAAATGTTTGTTGTCTTTAAACGGTTTTCTGCTAACATAAGTGGAGCTGCACATGTCTGAACTGTATGTTTAAACATGTAAGAAGAAGAAAGTGAAGGATGATACAGTGAAACAAGCACACACTTACAGACACTTACAGTTCACACATTCAGAGCGTCCATCTTTGCAGGCGCAGTCCCCGACATCAGTCAGCCCCACCCCCTTTCTGTTTCAGTGCAGTGTGTAAACGGCCCCTCGACCTTAAAGCAAGGCAGCTTCATTCATGCGCGTGACATGTTAAATGACCTTTTATTGCTTTACAGCTTTGGCGTTCTCACCGTGAAGGTGTCAAACTAACATTTGTCCTCAGACTGAATGACCCAGGCTGTAACAGCTGATTTGATGATTATCCAGAAAATACTGATTTTTCACATCAGCTGATATCGTCACCGTGCCATATATTAAAATGGAAACAGTCACTTGTGCTGTTGGATCCTGTGTACTCTGTTAACACCCTGCTGTTAGAGCCAGGAGCCCAAAATGTGAGGAAGGAAATAGCACTGGTGTTAGCATCTGTGTGAGTTCTTGTTGAAACGGGCATGTTGGTGCATTCAGCAGAAATTTGTGCTTTTGTTTTGACATTTCTGACCGTTTATTAAAAAATTCTTGCGTGTAAATGTAGGTTTTTTTCTAAAGCCATGAGCAGAATGTGAGAAACTGTGTGTGTCTGTGTGACACCACTTTATACCACAAACTGCTGCAAATGTAACATTTCACTAACTGGACACCTCAGCAGGTGCACTTCTGCAAAAGGCAAAGCCTCCTGGGCCGGCGTACAGTGCTGCGTTATAATAAAGGAACATTTAAGGACAATAAAGTAAAAAATGTAAAAACCAAAGGGGGTGTGTTGAGTGACCAACCCCACCGTGCCTATTTTGGGAAATGTTTTGTCCGTTCCTGTCACATGATTGGTTAAAAATAACTGTGATTGCCCAATGAGACTCTAAGAAATGCTTCTCGTGTCAGAGACCTGTTTACTAGCGTGCCTGTATCACCTGGATGTTGCACTGTGTATTCAGACCTTATTTTTTCTCATATTCATGCTGTTGCTAATTAAACTTTTAGCATGAGGCATCAATTGCAACAAGGCCACCCAGAAAAATAACATGCAGAGCAACACAGACAAGAGCTTTCTTTCAGCTGAGTAAATCTAATCAGCAATTTCCTCTTTTAGACTGCAACATGGCTCCTATTCTGGACATAAAATCATCCCCAGTGACTAAATTTTCCCTCAAAAATATATCAACCTGTTAGCATTTCCTCTGTAACTCCTCAGTTCTTGAATTGTATCTGCAGCTGGAACACAGTGTCACACAGGGACTCTCACAAAATGCAAAGATGTGAATGTTGAGGTTCTGAGAAATGAGTTTGCTCACAAATAAAAGCAAAGTCAGCTCTGCTAAGGCTGAGCCCCCGAAGGGTCAGAAACAGGAAGTGAGCATGGCAGTCCTGCTCAATCAGACAATGCATTCGCAGACATCTGCAGAGAATTTTTACCATGCAGTCGCTGAGATGCCAGAGCAGACACTTACAGTGGGCTGGGCGTGTGCGTGTGTGTGTGTGCGTGTGTGTGTGTGTGTGTGTGTGTGTGTGTGTGTGTGTGTGTCTGCAGCCATACATCGTGGAGATCTGTGACAGCTTGAGAGGAAACATCTTCCAGAAGTTCATCGAGAGGTAAGTCACATTTTGGGGGTAGTGATGGATGAGTGTTTGATTTTCATTTCATGTGGGGTGGGGGCTGACACCATGTGTTCACATTTTGCCTTGTGCTTTTTTCCTCCCTCAGTGACAAATTTACTCGTTTTTGCCAGTGGAAGAACGTGGAGCTCAACATCCACGTGAGTATGAGGGGGCTGCCTGGGGCTCCTCCCCAAAGCTGCAGCAGAAAGACCCTGTTGACTGTTTAGAGATTCTCTGTGATGGGCTTATTGAGTTTGTAGAAAACAACAATTCATGTGTGATTCATCCTGCACTCTTTACTAATTTGCATGCAATGAAACACATTGTCGTGTGTGTGGTACCAGCAGAGCTGCTGAGTCCTGAGTTTGCTGCAAACTCGGCAGAGTCTAACTGACAGCTGCCACAGCAGTCTGACCCAAACAGCTTTTTGTTTCTGAGGTGAAAGTGATGTTTTTGCACTGGTTAAAGTCTCTCTGCTCCTCTCTCCTCCCCCAGCTGACCATGAATGACTTCAGCGTGCATCGGATCATCGGCAGGGGCGGCTTTGGAGAGGTGTACGGCTGCAGGAAGGCAGACACAGGGAAAATGTAGGATCGATAAACACATTAAAAGACACAATCAGTCCAGTTACCTGGGTGTGTGTAACCTGTGCCTTTGGCTCTCTGAATGTCAGGTATGCCATGAAGTGTTTGGACAAGAAGAGGATCAAAATGAAGCAGGGGGAGACGCTAGCGCTCAACGAGAGAATCATGCTGTCATTAGTCAGCACAGGGGTGAGTTCGGCACCGTGTTCGGGAGCTGAGTGTTCAGAGTGAAGTGTAAACAAGGCATCATGGAATACACTCAGCATATCTGAAGCCACTGGATAAAATGCTGTTTGGTAACGATTTACATTATAGCAGTAACCACCTGCCAGGCAGGCCCAGTTCCCACTTACTCCAAACTGTGTAAACGCTGATATATATTTAATGCAACCCAATAATATAAAATATAATAAAGGTGTACGACACTTTGTGCTGCTGCAGTGGTTCCTGAACAGGTTGTTAACTCCACGACACGCGCAGATGAGAACAGTCAGTTCCAGAGATATTTTCCTTCTAAACCTCTAAAGTATTTAACAAAAAAGACACATTAGTGTGTCAGAACTCTTCCAGTATTCAGCTCACCTCCCCTCAGACCTACATAGTGACCCCTTAACACAGGTGAGAGTTTTGATGAGGACAAAGCTGGAGACCACTGTCACGCTGATTGAGTTAGAATAGCAGACTGGATTTTTTAAAGGAGGATGGTGCTTGAAATCATCGCTCTTCCTCTTTTTACCGTGATTACCTGCAAGGAAACCGCTGCTGTCATCACTGCTTTGCCTCACAGGCAGGAATATGGCTGCTAGTAAGACTGCACCTAAATCAACCATTTATCTGTGGGATCGGGGCACCACTAGTGTAGAGCTTCCTGAGGAACAGCAGCAGGTGTGCAGAGAGGTGATGACTCTTGGACAATGACCTGGTGTCAGGAAGGGCAGCAAAGTCTCGATGTTTTCCTGCTCTCCAGGAAAGCATCGAGACTGATCATCTGCTAACAGTACAGGGACTGACCTGCTGAGGACCGGGAGAAAGTTTTTATTTTCTCTGATGAAGCAACCCTCTGACTGTTTGGGGCTTCTGGAAAAATGATCATCTGGAGAAGAAAAGCTGAGTGCTGCCATCAGTCCTGTGTCACGCCAACAGTAAAGCACCCTGAGAGCATTCATGGGTGGGGCTGCTTCTCATCCAAGGAGTGGACTCACTGAATAAAGAGTGGCACCAACACATCCTCAGGAACGTCTCCCACCCGTCCGAGAACAGTTAGAAGGACAGCACCTTCTCCAGCATGATGGAGCATCACGCCCAGACCTTCACCCACTGAGAACTTGTGGTTGCCCAGAAGTTGATTGACAGCATGCCAGGGCCAACTGCAGATATGTGATTGTCAATGAAAACCTCTGAAATGCTTCTAATTATACTTCAGTAACCACAGAAACATCTGACAGAGCTCCAAAAACACTGAAGCAGCAAACTGTGTGAAAACCAGTAATTTCATACAGTTTGCTGCAGTTAAACAGGCTCCACCTGAAGTCGTCTATCGCCTCCATGTTTACACGTCCTGCTTTATTGCAGAACAGAAGAGTCTGATGTATTCTTGAGAACAAAAAGGTTCACACACCCCAGTTTGTATAAAAAAACCCATTAAAGTTGAATTTGAGAGAAATGAAACACAAAAGCATCCGTTTGTTTCAGATCAGTTTTTGCTTCTTAAAACTGCTCAGGAGAGCTCACATTGGGCGCTCTATTTACGCTGCTTTAGCCTACCCCCAGTACCGAGCTGCTTTGCACCCCACCTGTAGTCCAGCTTCTTCTTCATTGCTGTATTTGCTGTAATCAGTCCACTGTCACTGATGCCTGCGCTCTTCTCTGCTGGTCTCGGTGATGCTCTTGTTATCTTATCCTTCTCATGGCTGTGGAGCAGGGGGGGTGCTCAGCCAGATACTTCAGATGGAAATGTCAGTGTTTTTTAGACCACCATGGTCCTGAGTGAAATATAATCAATTAAAGAGCTTTTCTTGTGGTTCAGGCTACGTAGTATTTTTACTAAAATCAATGAGCACATTAACAGATTTTAGAAAGATTAAGGATAGTTGGGAGGTTTTCACTTATAGACTTTAACCTCTTTGTCTGTCCGTCTTCCTCCAGGACTGCCCGTTCATCGTGTGCATGACGTACGCCTTCCACACCCCTGACAAGCTGTGCTTCATCCTGGACCTCATGAACGGTAGGCTGTCCTGCACCCTTCCTGCTTTAGATTAAAATCCAGCCTCATTCAGTCTATCCCGAGAAAGAAAGATTGGATTACTCGGCCTGCCGCCGGCCACTCGGGTCATTCCTCCCCGGGGAGGCAGAGAGCTGATGGGATTCTGATCTCACTGGTGACGCTTCACACCACCTGCCTGTGTTAGCTTTCTTTGCGTCAGCCTCCTTCTGAAGTCCCTCCTCAGGATCGGCCACCTTTCAGAATCAACAGTTAGCAGACTGATGGCTGTCTGAGCTTCAGTTATGCTGTAAATACAGACGATCATAAGATACCTGAGACAGCTGGAAAAGAGAAAAGTGTCAGTGTCCCATTGATTCTCATTTTCTCCCCACGAGAAGGTTACCACAACTTATTGATAGATATTGATTAAAACTGAGGTGTTTTGATGCACTTATCATGTCTCTGTGTGTGTGTGTGTGTGTGTGTGTGTGTGTGTGTGTGTGTGTGTGTGTGTGTGTGTGTGTGTGTGTGTGTGTGTGTGTGTTCAGGGGGTGATCTGCACTACCACCTGTCTCAGCACGGCGTGTTCAGTGAGAAAGAGATGCGTTTTTATGCAGCTGAAATCATTCTGGGTCTGGAGCACATGCACAACCGCTTCGTCGTCTACAGAGACCTCAAGGTAGACCCCTCTCTGCCTCCAGATGGAAATGATTTCCAACTATGCAGCTATTCATGCTGTCAGTAGGTTCCATGAAAAGGCCAACAATGAGTTTGTCCCGTTTAAAGAAATGTATAAAGTTCACAGGAGGCTGAAATCCTCAAGCTCTGATCCAAATTTTAAGTCCTCACCTTCAAATGGCAGATATTTTATTTTTTTGTCTAAGCAGCTGCTTCTTTTTCAGTGGATTGATGAGAATTGAGGAATAATCTTCATCTTAATAACTGAGCTCACAGCTGCTGATGTACTGAGCTACAGTACATTTAGGTGTTCCTAATATTTTGCCCTGTATGTGAATAAGTGAGCGTACAGTAGAAGAGCAGGGCTGTGGTATAGGAGTGTGGGACTGGTCAGGTGAGTGTAGCTGTGACAGAAGTGACCTTGAGGTTAACACAGTATGAATGCAGATCATTTAACCCCTTCAGCCAGATACAAAATGATCTGCCTACATAATCTTTTTAGGTAGAAGAGGTCAGAAAACGATTACAGTACAGTATGTAACCCTGGAGGTGATGTACACAGGTGTGTATGTGGTGACCGAGGGGTTCATGTGAATGTACAGTACACTGAGCTGTTTTACAGTAATGTAACATTTTCCAGATATTTGCAGTGAATGTTTAAAGAGCACTATGTGGCATGTTGTAGTTATGAAATGCTTTTTTTTTTTTTATTGCCAACATGTGACTAGATTGTTATGTAACTTAAAGTGTAATGACCTTTGACCCTCTTGGTTGCCTCTGACAGCCTGGGAACTGTTTCATGATGGAGGTCACAAAGGATGTGACATTTCTGCTGAGGGTGGTGTTTCTCGGCGCTCGCTGCTTCCTCCTTGCTGCGCTCACAGTGGGCAGCCTGCAGCCGACAGCTGTTAGTGATGCCTGCCGCACCGAGAGCCGGCTAATCACCGGAGTTAGCAGATTAAAGTCAGAGACGCGTCAGGAAGGCATTGGATTTATCAGGAGGGTTGGGTTTGGTTTGGGGGATCAGAAGAGACTCCCAGCTGGTTTTCCATGTTGGCCAGTGCTAACTGGGGCCATCTGCAAACTGAGTGAGTGGGTAACATCAGCCAGACTCTCACCGATAAATTTGCTAACTGGTCTGTCAGTTACAAATAAGCATTAAGTGGACTAGTTCTTATATAGTGCTTTTCTACTCAGTATGAGCGCTTATACAACATCTTTACATTCACCCATACACTCCCATTCATACAAGCACTTCCATGTTTACTAAGCTAAGTGCTTTTTAATTAGCTAACACTCACACACATTCATACTCCGACGGGACGGTCGGAGAGCAACTTGGGGTTAAGTATCTTGCCCAAGGATACATTGGCATGTAGCCTGGAGTAGCCAGGAATCGAACCACTGACCTTCCGATCAGTAGGTGACCCGCTCTACCTACTGAGCTACAGCCACCCACACAGACTCCAGATGGAAATGATTTCCAACTATGCAGCTACAGAGTTACTGTTAGCTGTTGGTCGCTGTCACAGACTATCATGCAAACCCAAATCTCAGTAAGGAAGTGCTCTTTGTGTCAGTGACGTCACGGGGTGCTGGGATCCGTGCTGCTAACTGATTGCAGGTAGTGGTCCAAAGCAAAGCTGACTGACTGATTAGAGTAAACCAAAAGCAGCTCAGGGTTACTTGGCAGAGCTTAAAGCAGCAGCATGTATAGAAGCAGCAGTCAAAGCTGAATGAAGCCTCTTTGGAGGCTTCAGTGTAACCCTGCAGGCTTGTTCCAGCGGGGCACTGGACAGATGTTAGTTCCCGTTATGGATACTGTAGGGAAAGAAAAGCCTTTACTACGATACAGTGAGAAGTGTGCTCAGCTGAAACTGAACCTCAGCAGGCTGCATGTGTCGGTGAGAACAGGACCGGCTTACACATTTTTATTTTAACATTCTGGAAGCCTTCATTAGATTATTTTATTGCCGTGTGTGTCTTTTGTATTGTGTAACGTATTACCACTTTATGGAGCCGTTTCCCCGAATGTTCCCCATAGACACATCCAGCAGCTATTGGGTAACACTGCACTCGTTAGCAGTGGCTCTCGGGTCTACCTGAGAGCACACACACAATCCAAACAGTAAAGTTTGAGCTCATAAAAACCACAGCGATCAGCTGGAGGAAGGCTGAACCCTCCACGGAGCTGCTGATATTTCTCTGTGGGTTCGTCTCTGAAAGCAGCACCGCCTCCATTAACGTGCAGTTGTCTAAAACCACCTCTGAAACTGAGCAGCTGTTTGAGGAAAGTGTTTTATCTGCCATGTTACCTTTAGATTCAAGCGTGATATTTAGACTGTTATAAAAATGTAAAAGGTGGATCCAAACCCTGAACATGAACAGTTCCACGCTGCACTCCTTGGTCCGCAGACCCACAGGTGCTCCTCCACAGATTGAGGGCAATTGGAGGAAAAAGTTGGACTGACTGCCAGAATAATGGATATATTTTGCTGGAAGTCATCGAGCAGCTTTAGGCTTCAGTAAACAGTGCAGTTCAATGCAAATGATACTCTGAGGCAGAGTTGGAGAGAGAGGGAGCTCCACAACCAGGACAGGAGGCTCTGATTCTGCGTTCACACTGAATTTCTTCTGGCTGAACGGAAATTGTAACTTAAGTCTTGAATTAGTCGGGTCTCCAGCACAGTATCCTACGCTTTATCGTGTTATCTCTCACACTCCCCATCACCCTCTTCATCACTCTGCCTATGTGTGTGTGTGTGTCCTCCTCAGCCAGCTAATATCCTGTTGGATGAACACGGTCATGTTCGTATCTCCGACCTCGGTCTGGCCTGCGACTTTTCCAAGAAGAAGCCCCACGCCAGTGTGTAAGTGCACCTGTCTGAGTTCAACTCCATCTGCAAAGGATTTATGTCTCTAGGAGCAGGTTGGCTGATAAATATGCATAAATATAAACTATTACCTGCTCAGCACTTTCACTTCCCTCTGAACCTCCACGCTCTCACAGCGATTACATTTTCAAAGTTTCAGCACATAGAGCCGTGTTTGGTTTGGGTTTTATCAGCTCGCTGCGCCGTGGCAGCTGAAGAAGCAGAAAGGGGCGGTGCAGCGGACCTGATGGATCGTGCATTAAAGCAGCAAAATAAAAAGAGTCTGTGGTGAGGTTCCCAAGAACCGTGCTGTATTAAGTTACTGCTAATGCAAGGCAAACATTTCCTGCTACTGCAGCTTCACATTAAAAGCTTTTAAGTGGTGAAACACATTTTAATTGAATATGAAGTAACCACAGGAAATGCACCATGTTGGCACTTACTCTGCTGGTTAATGTGCTCCCTCAGCGCCGCCGGCTGAGCTCTGCCAAAGATCGTTAGTGAGCAAAACGCCACACCACGCTGTAAGGTTTCAGCCAGCGAGCTGCCAGAGAGGGATGCTCAAACAGAGCGATGATCGCACCGCAGCAATCAGGGCTGGGCAGTGTGAACCCAAAATAACTTGATATTTTTAGGTTAAATGGTAATATATGATGTGTTGGTGGTGCGTTCCCTAAGTGTTTCTTCAGTAAAGCTGCAGTTGACGTTATCTTTCAGCGCGCTCTCTGATTCTCACACTTCCTGCCGGCCGTTTAAAGCTCAGAGGGCCGCGCAGCGCCGCCGACTTATGACTGTGGCTTTAAAGCTTCAAGTCGGTTTGTTAGTTTGTGGTGTTGACTTTGTTGTCACGACTTTAGATCCAAACCTGAGTGAAGATCAGCAAATCTAATAAAATAACGAGTTTGCACCTGTTAATAACTAGATAATAAACCAGTATAAAACTAGCCCTTAACTGAGTAAGCTTCCAGTAGCCTGTCACTGTCCCAAACATCTTAATTATAAGGAGAAATCATTTCATACCATTTCCTGCTCTGAACTGTGCTGCATTGATGCTTTTTGACATGTGCTGTGCTTGTTGCAGTGGCACTCATGGCTACATGGCTCCAGAGGTTCTTCAGAAGGGGACGGCGTACGACAGCAGCGCCGACTGGTTCTCCTTAGGCTGCATGCTCTTCAAACTCCTCCGAGGGTAACTACTCAAGCTTTACGTGTTCCTCTCTCCTCTTTTCCTCCTCGGTCTCCTTCGTCCTGACTTCCTGTCTGCTTTCAAACCTCTGAATAAACGCTTTGAATCTACTCGCTCCCCCTTCTCGGCGGCTCTCGCCAGCCTGCTTTCTATTTGGTGTGTGTTTGATCTTGTTTGTGTGCGAGCCTGTGTGTGTGTTTGTTTGATCTTGAGTGTGTAAATGCCAGAGGTCTGGGCCCAGTAGGTCAGGAATCGGGGAAAAGGGGGAAGTGTGTGTGTGTGTGTGTGTGTGTGTGTGTGTGTGTGTGTGTGTGTGTGTGTGTGTGTGTGTGTGTGCAGGCTCTGGATGCTCGTCCTGACTGAGAGAGAAAAGGAGAAGAGCGAGTGTGACGTGTCTTTCCATTGATGTTGGGATCAGTGTGTCTGAACACTTTAAAGAAGAAGAGTGTTGAGCTGTTTGGTCAAAGGTTGGCTGCATGTTTCCACACTTGAGTCCAAATTCTCAGTCCTGCGTGAGATTATTTTAAAAATAAAAAGATTTGGTCCGTATTATTTTATCCTAAATATGATCTTTTTCACATTTAACACTTGAAAAATATTAATACCATCCGTGGAGGGAATTAGCCTAGCTTAGCATAAAGACTAGAAACTGCTAGCCTGCTTCTGTCTAAAGAACAAACATCAATATTTCTGAAGTGTGTGTGTGTGTGTGTGTGTGAGATGTTTTATAAAGCACTTTGAGTGCTCAGTAGAGCAGAAAAGCTCTATATGAGAACTGGTCCATTTACTATATCTGTCAGTACATACAGTATATGCTGTGTATGCGTGTATATACACATACACAGTCATTCAGCGGACTTTGCCTTACTCTCTGCACTTGATGGTGACTTGTGCACTTGGCTTGAAGTTGGCCTCTAGTGTTCTCCACATTCCCACCGAGTTCCTGATGGAGGCTCTTCGGGTCCTGTTCTAGAGGTTCCAGGATCCGTGTCTGAGGCGTGGAGTCACGGCTTTCTTGTAACCCAGGCAGTGCACAGGTTGGTCAGTCTGGTCTTACAGTCTGGAGTGACTGCTCTATCTGCCAGTAGCTGGTGTTTTGCTCCCCTGGTATCTCTGCCAGTTCCTGTGTGGGCCTCGTTCACGTATTCAGTCATATTCCTGCTCATCTTCGCTGCTGTGACGCCTGACAGGAGTTTCCACGTTGCAGCTTATTGGCCCGTAGTTGGATGGGACTGGTCCCTTCTGGGGTTACAAAGGTAAAAAACCATGGAGGGAGAGATCATATAGGCCGGGCACATCTATACATTTATCTATGTGAAATTTGCAGATTACACCATCTGATAATCATAAAGTGAGATTTGTATTTTGTGACAGCCCTAAGTGAAAGCCATTTTTGAAATACCTCGTGCTTTCTGGGGTGAGGAGAAGGTTTTCGCTCAGTGCTGGTTCCCTCGGCTCCTGGAGGAAACCTGTGTCTCCTCAGCTGCTTGATGCTCCATTATACCAAACGGCTCGTCTCTAACTGTGTTTGACTGCTGCCTGGTGCAGAGGACGTGCTGTACGGTGGCTTTCTGTGAAGCTTTTTCACCAAACGGATGCCTGCTGATGAGAAATGTGGGAGTGAGGAAAGAAACGGTAAACTGGAGCATCATGAACAAAAGCATCGAGTGTAAAGACCCCTCAGAGCAGCGCAGAACTACGAGGGCCTACAGTTGGTTATACTTCAAAATGCACGTGGAGATCTGATGCATTTCCAATGTGATGTTGATTTTAGTGCAGCTTTAACACCACACAAAAAGTAACTGCTGGTGGTGGACGCAGCCTCACTCAGGCTCCGGTTCAGCTTGTGTTGAAAGTGAAATATAAAAGGAAAATCAAAAGTAGTCAAAAACTGCCGGTTACACTCCAGACTCCACGTAGGGCAAAATCTTCAAAATCAGGTCTGATATTGGGTACACGGCTGTGCCCAACGGAACGCCATCTGGAGCCGATCCAGATTCTGGATTTGCAGCTACTTGAATTTAAACTCCATCTGAGGCACGTTTTTGGCCGTATGTCAGCTGAACAAAGACACAGCATCCTCATTTACTGCAGTAAGAGCCACCTCACTATTGGCCATGTAAATTCAGTGTTTCCTTCATACACCCGTCCTCTGATTAAAGTCCAATGGTCCAATGATTAACATCCCTCCAGTGTCAGTGCTGTTCTTTATGTCAGCTGGCTCAGGCTGAGTATTTAGGCTTATTGAATTAGTTTGGAGGATACTGCTCTCTCATTAAGACGTCGATCAGTCGCACTCTCTGGATCTTAGAGGTGTTTTGGCTTGTAAATATAGATATATAGATAAAGATCTATTGGCACCTGAAGCAGTGCTCACTTAAGTGGGTGTGCCGGCTCATGGACTGAATCAAACCTGTGTTTGTGTGTGATAACCTCTTTAAGCTGCCTCACAGATGTCCAGTCAGCAGCTCTGGGATTGGTTCTCAGATCTGAGCAAACCGTTTGGTTTCATATTTTTCATTCACTGAAATTCAAGTGCTGCTGTTTTCTTCTTACCTCTGTAAAGTGTCTTGAAAGGCACTTACAAATAAAATGTATTATTATTATTATTATTATTATTATTATTATTATTATTGCAACAGTAAGGACTGAATTAATTTCCTCGGACCCTTGAATCACAAGCATATGTGCATGTGTTGTAATGCTGTGATGTGTGAGTAATCTGCAGTGTGAGGGTTATTCACAGTTCCACTTTGATCTTTTTTATTTTTTTGGTTAATGTGTCTGTTTTTAATAACTTATTATAAAGTCTGTGTGTTTATTAAGTATTCAGAAAGCATAGATCTTAAACTGCCCGTGTGCTCCTCATGCACAGGCATTGCTTTTCCACACACTATTGAACGGTCAGACCTTATTAATCAACTATTTACGTATAAATATATCTATTAATATCATTTGTACATTATCATTTACTTTGATTGTTTTTCTGTGGCTTTAAAGTGATGGCACAAAAGGAGGCCATGGTTAGCCAGCTAGCTGTAGCTTACCTCCTCTGCAGCAGTTTGAGTCATAACTTTAAACAACGTGAGCTGAAGAAAGCGAGCGAGCCTGAAGAGTTTGGCTAAGTTAGCTGCAGACGGGACGCTGCTGTGTTCGCTGGTTGACCTAAACATGCGCGCTAGCAGAGAAGCTAACAGATGCAGCAAGTATGACTCAAAGGTCCTCCAGACCTAAAGCCTGCTTCAGGCTGGGCTAATCTAAGCTAACCTGTTTATAAGCTTGTGATCGGATTCTTTTGCACTGTGTAGCAGAGCTGGACAGCATCATGGTTTTATGCACTGACCTGTACCACATTAGACTGATTAAACTGAAATACGTTTCGTAATTAAACTTGATGGTAAATGGTCCTTTTTATCCTAACTGTGCTGGTTGGACAGGAACTCGAGCTAGATTGAAACCTCCAGTTTCTTCAGTGTTCTCAGTACGAGCTGCAAACACACTCATCAACATCCTCAAACCGCTGAGTCAGCAGGTGTGCCGGCAGCATCTGTGTAACTTAACTTGAGGGAGTTTTTTCTTGCTTCCAAACATCTCTCACCTATATGTCCTGTTTCCAGTCATCTCCAGTGTCAGCATCAGTCTCTCTGTCTTTCCCTGCTTCAGGCACAGTCCCTTCAGACAGCACAAGACCAAAGACAAGCACGAGATCGACCGCATGACGCTCACCATGGTAAGACGCATCCACAAGTTGCATGAGATGCATATACTGTAAGGTATCTCTGTGTCAACACATTTCAGGTAGTGTGTCTTTGTTGAACCCTGAGCACATTTGGTGTGTTTGCCCTCAGTAATTCCAAATGCACACATACATCCCTGTACATACTGTACTGTGTACATACTGTACTGTGTACCAACAGCCGAGCACGTTCTGTTAGCAGCTCTTCCTGCGCATCCTCCACAGAGTTGTATGGGTTCAAGTTTTTGGCTCATGTTTCAGTGTCTCGGCCTGCTACCATCTACTGTTCAGCTTTCTGTTTGTTTTGCTTCTTCATAGGAAGATGAGCAGATGAAGCATATTTCAGAAACCAAACTGAGCTGAGTGAGACAGAGTAGGCTCTTGGTTCAGATGGAGCCAGCAGGTTTACACTCTGATTTCTTCCATCCTCTAAAGGATGGAGGTGATTTATCTCTGAGAGCCGTCGCTGCAGTGAAGTGAGAAACTGTGCATGTCGGAGCAGATCCATAATCCAAGCAGTTTTTCTAAGCAGTGCTGCATTTGCACCATAAAATGGGTTTGAAAACATGCTCATAAAGATAGAATCATAAGTTCTGACTTTATTGTTCTGCTCTGGAGAAATCCATAAAATAGATTTCTTATTAGTTATTACCATATGAACACGATCTTGTAAATTTGATCTCATAGTGCAGAGAGTGTGTGTGAGGGGAGAGAGCAGCACTCTGAGAGAGACACACACAGACACACACACACACACACACACACACAGCGGTCACATCACTGAAAGCAGCGCGGTGCGAGCGCCCGAGTCTTTTTCAGGAGCAGCTTCTGGCCAACGTGCCTCGCAGTTTGCTGCTGTCGCACTAACAGCCTCGCTGCACCCACCGAGCAACAGAAATACACACAGTCGGTGAGTGAACTGACTGTTTATAGGCACAGTGGGGTGAAACTCATATAAAGTAGAATTTAAAAAAATCTATCCACAGTACTGTTAAAGTACGGGGTCGATAAGCAGTCGCTGCACGAATGCAGGAGCTGTTAAAATCTTAATGAAGCACTTTGTCCAAAATGTTTACGTATTGCTGTATTGAACTGGGGCTGGGATAGACTTTAGTGTAATACTGCTTTTTACTAAAAGATTGCATTGTGGGTCAGTGAAGCCGCTCTTAATGAAGCCTCTTCAGGAAATGTGGGTTGGACAAAAAAAAAATATCTAAAGGTAAAAAAACAGCAGCACACATCGAAAACATTTTGACACACCCACTGTGATGTACTGCCCCCTGGTGGTGAGTTTTAGTTCAACTGCAGTGGGTAACTGCAAAAAGCACCTTTAAGTTTGGATCTATAGTCTTGATGGTTCAGTATAACACAAACTACACCAGAGGGGCTGTAGTCCATCCAGTCTCTGTTAGAGGAGTTTGATGATGTCATGGCTCAGAGCGAGAGAACCTGGGATGAACGGTGTCCACTGAGGACACCCGGTGACACATCTGCTCTCACCCACCCACCCCACCCCATATCCAAGCCAGACTAGTGAAAAAAGAAAAGCATGTCATGTTAGAGTGCAGACGAGTTTATAGTGATGAACAGCAATATGAATATTCACCACAGCCTCTGCTTCCCATCACAGTGGAACACGTCCAAGTCTCTGACTGCGTTTGTGTGTTTTCTGAGGACATGAAACAATTGAGAAGGATCGTTGGTCCCTCCCCCACACACACACACACACACACACACACACACACACACACACACACACACACACACACACACAGGCCCTATTTTACTGAGCAGGACCTCTAAACAGAGAAAGTATGATCTTTCATATCACAACAAATCCAGATTAGGATTTTAATCTAGCCACTTAATCTGGTTTTATCCCCTTAATCCTTGTCTGGGTGTGTATCTGTGTTTCAGAACAGGGGGGTGGGGGGAGGAGGATTGTGATTCATCTCTGAACAGGCTAAAAATACTCCCCTATATGTCCTAATGTTTATTAAACATGATGAATGGTTTCATTACATAAACATGATGGAGGGAGAGCGCAGTGCAAAGGCTCAGAGCTGAGCTGCCAAGACAGGAAGAGATGGATGGAACAGATCTCAGTAGATGGCACGTCTGAACTCTGAAACATCTTCATGAAGCAGCTGGGAAAAGAAATCCAAGGGTGGAGGCTGACTTGGGTTGTAGCAAAACAGCTGGAGGTTGGATTTACTGTAGTTCAGCTGTCGATGTGTCCTGTTTACCACAACCTGTCTGATAAAAGCTGTTACGCTTTAAGAAAAGACTAGAAGAAGAAGAAGAGGACTTAAGTTGCCAAGTGGAACGTTTTCTGGCCTTTTAGATGATTTGTAGGGTGGTCAGAAATTGTTGAACAATCACGTTTGAGCTTCAGACTGTGCTGGTTTTTAAGGGAGGGCACGTCTCGCTGTGCTGCAGGGGAAAGTATCTGGTCTAACCATGTTGCTTCCACCTTACAGCTTTGTTTTCCACCCTTTTTTTTTTTTTTTGGTGCCAGTTGGTGACCATGACTGGATTGTAGCTGTAAAACATGCACAGGCTTGTTTGATTTGTAGATTCCCAAAAGATAAAGTTAGAAGTGATTGTTGCAGCACAGAGGAAGAGTCTGACTCGTCTGCAGCGCTCATTTCAGGCTGAACTTTGGCTGATGGGAAACATTATAACAGAGAACTGTTGCAAATACTATGAATGTGAGATAAACATGTTAGTATTGACAACAACTTAGCATTTTGTAACAACCCACAGTGCTTTATAATCAGCAAAATTCAGTTATGATGATTTTCAGTTGCAGACAGACCTCTGCACCCTGAGCAGTGTGGGGCCTGTGTTGATACACTGTTTCACTGAACTGGCACAACCAGTGCAGCATCTACATACAGTTACAGGTACATTAGTCACTTATTAAACAGTTTAACAGAGTGTATGTATATATTTGGGCCTGTGTGGACCAGTGCGGTCATTCCAGCCTGGAGAACGATCTTCTGACCAGCAGCTGTCAGAGGGCGAGAGGCAGGTTACACCCTGTACAGGTCACCAGTCTGTCGCAGGGCTCACACACAGACAGACAACCATTCATGCCTATGGGCAATTTAGAACCAGCAGTTAACCTAACCCCATTAACTGCAGGTGTTTGCACTGTGGGAGGAAGCCGGAGTACCCGGAGAGAATTCAGGATTCAAACCCAGGACCTTCTTGCTGTGAGGCAGCAGTGCTAACTGTCATACCCTCGTGCTGCACTAACTTAGTTTTCATGATGCGTTATTAATATTTATTGACTTTACCAAATACTGTTATATTGACGTGCACTCTTTCCTTAATAGATTTTCAGGTGTTAGCTCCGGGTTTGGTTACTGTTAGGATGATATTTTAGTTTTGAACAGTGCTCACTGAGAAGTTCAGCACTCATGTCGTTCCCTCCTCTTCCCGTCCTTCCCTCCTCTTCCCGTCCTTCTTCCCTCTTTTCCGTCCTCCCTCTTTTTCCTCACAGAATGTGGAGCTGCCAGACTCTTTCACTGCAGAGCTCAAAGATCTGCTGGAGGGGCTGCTGCAGAGAGATGTGTCCAAGAGGCTCGGCTGCCAGGGCCGGGGGTATGACACACACACGCACGCACGCACGCGCGCGCGCACAGGCTACATTTCATATTAACCCCCGTCACATATCAGCATTGATGTGCACAGCATGCGAACAAATTCATCAGTCAGATAAATTTTGCTAGATGTGCTCATTAAGTCTCTTAACACTGGGTGGTGTAGTTCGCAGCCCAGTGGAGATGAACAGAGGCAGACATGTGGTCTGATAGAAGCTAATATAACTCATAACTAATTTCAGAATTGCTGTCATTTTGCATCAGCTCAGAATTAATGCCAAAGGACGGATCACTGTCTGCTCTGAGCTTTGGGTTAAATGGCAGGGTTCTGGTCAGAGAGGGTGTAGTGTGGCAAACACTGCCACCTAGTGTGCATATGAGAATTAACACCTGTGTGAGAAATCATCACTGTTTCTCTTCGTCCCTGTGCAGAGCCTCTGAGGTGAAGGAGCACCAATTTTTCAAAGGCATTGACTGGCAGCAGGTGTACCTCCAGAAGGTGAGTGAGCTTTACTCCGCCCATCAATCATCTGTTCTTTTAGGAGTTCTTTATCAAGCCTGGGAGCTTACAGTCCTCAGTGGATGACTTATTTTAGGATAAGACACGAATTTACCGAGTGTTTGATCCGATAGCGATCAGCGCTGGTTTGATGGCTTTAATGCAGGGTTATCATCAGGCTCTTCAGCACTGCAGTAGCTGCTGCATATGTACATTTACAGCTGTGTTGCTCTCAAAACCAAAAATCATGCTCAAGAAAACACGACAGAAGTTCAGCCCATTTTGATTAAGGCATTATACCCACAAGAGGGTACAACACGAGGCATAACTCGTGTAAAGAAATAAATGAATTACACTGAGATTTTTTAACGACCAAGGAGCATCCGCACATTCCTGCCATAGGAATGTTTGTGTTGTTTCCAATCATTTTTATCCATCCATCCATTTTCTTCCGCTTATCAAGTTCATGGTGGAGGGGGCTGGAGCCTATCCCAGCTGCCATAGGGTGAGAGGCGGGGTACACTCTGGACATATGAAGCATACAAAGCAATAAAGATAATTATCACAAAATAACTTTTGCTCCATATAAATATGAGACCTGTGCAGCGTAAAGTTGAAAGAAGTAACTTTGTCCACGTTTTCACAGACAGCACGAAAGGCAAATAAAAATGATGCACTGAACCAATCAGGTGAAGAGAGTTAGAGCCATGTCAGGTCAGGTTGATGCACAGAGAGTAGGAGGAGCAGCCAGCAGCAGCACATGTGCTGATGTTTGGGCGACTGCAGTCGTACAGCAGCATCTTAGGAGTGTGAACCTTTAAGCTTGATGGAAATAGTGATTTGATTTATATTGTGATGTCTGTCGGGAGGAACGTCCTGCCTGATCTGAACCCCAGTGGTGTTCTCTTATTGGACTTCTGTGCAAACCACAGTTTGTCCATAACGAGCACCATGTTCAACCGTAAGGATGTCTGTAAGGACACGTGGCACCGGGACACCCAGGCTGCAGTAATTACAGCTGCAGATCTGATGATATATGTTCTGGATGCTCGGGTGAAGAGAGGAGCTGAGCTGTCAACATCACCACCTCCTTAATCCCACTGACACGCCCTCTGTAGTGGAAACACAGACTGGGGACGAGGGGGACGACTCTCCCATCACTGGGGGTGAGGTCACTGAGGTGGTTAAAGAACTCCTTGGTGGCAGGACCCCTGGGGTGGATGAGATTGAGTTCCTGAAGGCTCTGGATGTTTCAGGGCTGTCTTGGTTGACACGCCTCTGTAACATCGTGTGGAGATCTGGGGCAGTGCCACTGGATTGGCAGACTGGGGTGGTGATTCCTATCCTCAAGAAGGGGGACCGGAGGGTGTGCTCCAACTGTTGGAGGATCGCACTCCTCACACTCCTCAAGGTCTGTTCCAGGGTGCTGGAAAGGAGAGATCATCCGTTAGGAGGAACAATGTGGTTTTCATCCTGGTTGCAGAACGCTGGACCAGATCTTGAACTTTGGGTCGTGACCAAAAGAACAAGATGGTGGATGCGTGACTAAGATGCCCCCTGGCTGTTGGGTCTGTGTGTTGTGGGGGTCTGGGCTTCTCTGCTTAAGCTGCTCAGAGGGTAGGATCCTGTCTTATCCTTGTTACGTTCTTCAGATTGAACGCCACATAAAATCTTGCAGTTGTGCCTCTGATCAGGTCACCTCATAGCTGCCCGTCCTACAGATGGAGCTACGTTAGCCATTAGTGCGCTGCACTTACTGTTGCTATGGTTACTTTGAGGGAAGCACTGCTAGGACAGGCGCCTTGTTTTTCTGAAACTCCTGTTTCTTTTTTCAGCCTCCTGTCACTGGTTTCAGTTTTTGACATTTTTTCTTCCGTTGCTGCTCTGAAAACCACGTCTCTGTTCTTCCCTTTCTTCCCCTCTGCAGTACTCTCCTCCTTTAATCCCTCCCAGAGGAGAGGTGAACGCTGCGGATGCTTTTGACATTGGCTCTTTTGATGAAGAGGACACCAAGGGCATCAAGGTAAAGCAGTCTTACACATCCAGACACTCTGTTTATTGGCCTCTCATCACAGGTGCTGTCTGCAGGGTGAGTCTCCATCACTGTGTTTGATCACTGTGCCCATCGCAGCAGTTTATACTAAAACACCTCATTTCCTCAAATAAAACCTGGGAGACAATTAAAATGGATCTCAGGTCTGGGAGCGAAAAGTCCACCTCTTGTTGCTTTTGGTATACCTGCAAATGTAGGTGTTCTTCCTGTCTCACACACACACGCACACGCACGTAACAAAACAGGGCTTCATTTTAGAGTAGGATTATTCTGGTTTCTCATGTTGCAGAGCTGGGTTTACTGTGGCAAAGCTCGTGGATGTTTAGTCCTTCGTTCCATTATGTTTACAGTTCAGGTGCTCGGGTTGGTAGTAAAGATGTGACAGCATGTGTGCAGTGGGTTGCTGGTGGCTGTTGATGCAAAGTGTGTTGCACAGAAACTCAAACAGCAGCCGTATTTACAGTGTGATGTAGGAAGTGCAGCTGATCAGAATGAATCCTCTTATTAAAGTTTTTAAATATTTTTCCAGGAACTGAAATTCCCGAGAGTGTGGAAAGAGGATTAGGAAAATGAGCATCCTGATGCAGCACAGTGCCGTGCTCTGTCCGGGAGCTGCTGCTTCCTGGTTATCAGCAAACACCTGAAACAGCGCATCTTATGCAGGTTTATTCAAGCAGTGTGAGCCTCGACTCCCTCGAGGGGGTAACTGAAACCGATGAACTAATTAGTTTTTGGTGCTCTGAGGTTAAAGGTCAAGGTGACTCTTACCTCACATGAATTAGCACAGTAGTTCTCCCAAAAAGATCTTTTCTGCTGAAAAGATCAGCTTGACTGTGAGGTTCTTCTCTGGCTATAACTCAACAGCAGACCTGAGGAATGGAGCTGCAGTGACCTCCTCACACATCAGTTCAGCCTCTGGTGGAAAAACAGAGGAACCGTAGAAGAGGTTTGTGCTCTCTGAGAGGAGGAGCTGCTACAGAGCAGTATTTCAGTTTCCTGGTTGTTCCTCCTTCATTAACATTAATGTGGCTGCAGTTAACATTTATTTGTCCTCTGGCGCTCCGCTGCAGAGAAAGGAAGCACAGGAGTGTTTGTTTACATTTCCCCAGATGGAGCTCCTCATTAACACCGGACTAATAATCGAAATAACTCCCGGATAGTAAAGGTAGGAGCATTAACACACAGCGAGGAAGGAGTATAGCTCCATCCCCTGCTGTGAGCAGAAAGGAGGATAACTGCAGTATCTACTCTCACTGCTGGCTGTAATTTGGAGCGTCACCTCCCTGATTTAGAAGAGAGATTCTGCACAGTTGAACAAACGTAAGCCTCCAGGATCTTCAGGATGGTAGGATTTACTGCAGGCGGCTATATTAGACTGCTCAGTATTAGCCGTGTGTATCAGAGTGCAGATGAGTTACAAATCCATTCTTAAAGCCGACTATCTCTTTATCTTTACTATATTTTAGTAAAGATGCAAGAAAATGGCAGATCCAGGTAGATTTAAGAGGATGTGTAAAAAGAGTCGCTCATCACCTGTTTGGCCGGGGGCCATGTGACATTAGGTGAGCTGTGTTACCGTTAATGATGTGATGGCTCCAGATGTTGCTGCACAGAGCAGTCAAATAACTGTTTAAATGACTGTTTGGGCAATTTGGAAAATTGCTTCTTTGTTTCTTCTTACTGAAAGCTGAGGCTCGTGTTTGTGTTCAGAGCCGAGCGCTGCGGCAGGAGGTTCTGAGACACACACTCAGGAGGTTCTGAGACACACACAGTTTCCTCTCCAGGGCTCTGGGCTCTTTCTTTTTCCCTGCTTTGAGTGGGCGTCCCGCCGGTCCGGCTCTGAGACGTCAGGGTTGTTTCCTCCTGCTATACTGCTCTTATGCTGCCTTCCATTTGAAGGGGAAAGTCAGGAATTTCAACTGGAGCACACCCTCGAGTCAGATTTCCAACATGAAAAGTCAGAGAAGCTCGACTTTACAATCCAAGATGGCGGCGGTGCACACAAACATGAGTAAAAGTGACAAAGTCAGGATGTGCGCTGACCCGGCGCTGTTTATAAGACGAGTGACTTTGAAAGGACTCAAAGATTGAAATCATACGGACATATTTTAACATGCACTCAAAAACATCCTCTGCCTTTCCTGTAAAATGAAATATTATCTTCCTGAGTGTTCTGATTTTATGTTTTGCTCCTCAAGGCCACCGTAGAGATTTGTCATTTTGTAACAGTTTTACTTGTTCTGTGAGACGTGAACTCAGAAGTTAAAGTGTCATTGCTAAACATGCTGCACTCTGCCTGCCTGTGTGTCTGACCTTTAGCTGCTGGACAGTGACCAGGAGCTGTACAAGAACTTTCCTCTGGTCATCTCAGAGCGCTGGCAGCAGGAGGTGGCAGAGACGGTCTACGAAGCGGTCAACTTAGACACCGACAAGAATGAGGCTCGCAAGAGGGCTAAGAACAAGCAGCTAGGCCACGAGGAGGGTAATGATGATGGCTGGCAAACGCACAAAGAGCCCGATACTGCAGCAGACCTTCTAACTGTGTTTCCCTGTGTGCAGACTACGCCTTGGGTAAGGACTGCATTATGCACGGCTACATGCTGAAGCTGGGGAACCCGTTCCTCACTCAGTGGCAGCGCCGGTACTTCTATCTGTTCCCCAACCGTGTGGAGTGGAGGGGAGAGGGCGACACGCGGGTGAGTCTGCCTCACAGCAAATACTTTAAATTCACCCCACGTTTGTGTGTGACTGCCTGACCTGAAGTGAGGGCGTTCTGCTGTTCCTCTGTTGGTCTGTGTATGAGCATTGTCTGTCTGTCTGTGTGTCTGTCTGTCCTGATTCCACACTGAAGGAGAAGTGGCTAAAACATTTGAAAAAGCACAGAGACGGGGTGAGTGTTAACTCCAGGCCCAAGTCCCCACTGTGTCCTCAGCACCCCCGCTGTCTTCGTCCAGAAGCTGTTTAGAGCTGTAGTCTGCCTCCCCGCTTCAGCTGGTAGTGCGCTTCGGTCTTTACTCCTTGCTCAGACTGCTGCTGTTAGACGGACAGCAGAAGATGTGCTCCAAGGGAAGCTCTGTGTTAGCAGAACACGGACGCTGGCAGAGACGAGCTCTTCCGTGAAGTACACGACTTACTCGTGCAGTGCGTGAACTTTGACAGTTGTGTTGTTTCAAATGAAAAAGCAGCCTGGCAAGAGAGACGCGTCCCGGACACCTTTAGATGTGAACGTGAGCACAGCGTTGGGTTCAAACCTGTGTAAAAGTGCAGCGTGTGCCCTGTGCTGTGCTTTTCATCCAACAACCCAAAAACACAACAACTGACTTTTCCACCAGTACCTGCTCAGCTTGACTCAACTCGGCCTCAGTTTTTAGGGTTCTCCGGTACCTGCAACCAGGTACGTTTTTAGTACCTCCTAGTCCTCGGTTCCAGCTGCGCTGAGTCAATCTGAAGATGTGACATCATGCAGAATGCATGCCACTGATTGGCCAGGCAGTGATGTCACTAGATGGGAATGACTCCTTCACAAGAATCAAACCCGCCCTTTTTGAAACCCATCATCAGGGTAATGTCTCCACTCAAACCAGCACAGAGGTTTTTGTGCTCAGTGGCTGTTTGTGTTTGTGTTGTGTATAAATGACCTCACTGGACTTTTGAGGCGGCGCTCAATTATAATGGAAAACAAATGAAGTCGAGTCAAGCTGAGTAGGAACTGATGGAAAAGAGGCTAAGAACACCCCGCTCAGTGTGATCCTGGCCTTTTTGTCTCTGTTTTTAAGTGTAGCCTTTTCAAGTGGCCCATGCTGTTACCAGAATTGATGCTTGTGCTGGTGCATATCTGTTAATTACCGTGTGGTCGTGTCCCGGTGTTGTGTTTGCAGTGCCAGCCACAGTAGAAACAGACATCCTGGGACTCTTTTCCTCCTGAGCGCCCACTCTGTTACAATCCAAGGCAAACACATTTGTCTCCACGTCAGTGCTCATTCCCTCACATCCATTCTGGTAGACCTGGCAGTCTCCCTTCAGGAATTTCCTGACATTTGTGAGTCCATAAATTGAGACAATGGTTGTTATTGTCTCCGTGATAAGTTCAAAAACTGTGGTGAAAAATTAAGTGGGATCAGCGGGACTGAACGGACCAATCACAGCTGTTACCTTTTCAGGGAGGTGCAGGGTTTGCAGTTATGATGCACCTGCAGCGGAATTCAACACAGAAGTTTAAATCTTCAGCTACTCTTCTTCATCAGGACCACCACCACCAAAAATAAATAAATAAATCACTCAAACTGTCCCCTCGTGATCCCTGAAATCCTCTGCTGTCAGTGCTTGTTGATGCTCAGGAGTGAGGTGTACACACCTGCACCAGCTGCACCACCTGAACATTTGTTATCACTCAACTGTGTTTGCAGCAAAACCTGCTGACCATGGAGCAGATTGTGACGGTGGAAGAAACGCAGATTAAAGACAAGAAGTGTATCCTGCTGCGCATCAAAGGAGGGAAGCAGTTCGTGCTGCAGTGTGAGGTATGACCTCTGACCCTGTTGTTTTGTGCTTTAGCAGCGTAGTGGAGATAAATGAGCTGATTTCTGTTGTTGTTGTGTGCGCAGAGCGACCCGGAGTTTGTGCAGTGGAAGAAGGAGCTGACCGAAGCGTTCACAGAGGCCCAGAAACTTCTGCGCCGCGCTCCCAAAGTGATCGGGAAGGGCCGGGCCGGAGTGGTGGAGCTCTCCAAGCCTCCCCTCACACACCGCAATAGCAACGGCCTGTGAATACACGAGAGCACGCATATACATGAAAACACAAACACATGCACTCACCTTAACACACACACACACACACGCACACACACACACACACACACACACACACACTGCATCCCACCTCCTCCCTCCTCATCAGCTGCGAGACCCCTGCCCACATCACCTCAGTGTGTGTGTGTGTGTGTGCGTATGGAGCCGATGGCACACACAATGACGACCAATCAGCGCGATATAGTGATTTATTTTTTTTTGTTTTGTTTTGCCCGTGGGACCCCGCCAATCAGCGAGAGGAAGAACGAACTTTGAAGACAGGAGAGAAACGTGAAGAAGCTCTGCATGAACTTGACAAGGACTAACGGCTGGTCCTCTTTCTGTTTACCCCTCTTCACCCAACGCCACATTAATCAGGAGGTGTCCTCCCACTCTGTGTGTGTCTCAGCAGCCTGATGGACTCCTCCACAGAGCCAAAGCTCTGAGACCGGGCTAACACAGAATGTAGAAGAAAGGCTGCTCCACCGGTCCCCCCCCTCTACAACACTCCTCCCTCAGTTACTGAAGTGCGTAAAGTGCCAACATCAATGTTTTACTTGAGTCACCTGAGCACCCAGGGGGACCCGCTCTGGTGGCAGATAGCACCCCATCCCGCCCTCTTGGATACTCACGAGTGTTTGTGGAAAGCTGTTGATCATTCCAGTGCAGAAAACAGGAAGGACCACACTCCTTCACATTGGCTGTCGTGTAGCCAGTTATCACAGACTGAGACTCCATTGGCTGCCAAACAGCAGCTGGTTGCTATGGCATCCATGAAGATGGTGTACCTGGGAACAGTAACCATGGACCACGGTGTAACTATTGTTTATGAAGGTCACACTTGCAGAAGCAGAGGAGCTGTGGGGAGGCGCTGACTCTTAAGTGTACATAAGCATCCCTTTGTCTGTGCATCCCCAGTGTTTTAGTTCAGTGTGTTCACTTTATCGGGGCCGCCACTGTCTGCCTGTGTGGGAATTTGTTTTGGGGGGGGGGGGGTTTCAGAGCGGCGGGAGGAGGTGTGGGGTGGGTGTGACAGCTTTCAGGTCACTCGCAGAGCTGCGTTACCTCAGTTGGACTGTGTCAGACTGAGTGGGCAGGAGGCTTTGTATCGTCCCGCTCACACACAGGCGTCCCTGCAGGTTTACAGTCAGCTGTTCGGGGGGGGGGGGGGCTGAAGCTAATTAAAGGAAAAATCCACCCTTGAATCCACCAGCTAGCTGTCACAGATTTTGAACATGATCTCATGTTCACGGCATTTCAGGTTTTCTTCTGTTTTTTTTAAAGTGAATGTTAATCTGATACTGTTGGTGTACATTTCCCAGAATACCCTCCAGAGAGCAGGTGAATGCACCTCGATGCAGGTTCAGGAAAAGCACGAACTGTAAGAATTGCCGGTCACTGATTTTCTTAATTCGATCTGGTGTATAAAACATCCTTCAAACGTCTCCCAGCTGGAGCATGACTCCACACAGCCTCACGCTGAGTGGCTGAAACCATTGAATCAAGGTGCCCTTATTTTACAAACGTGATCCGAGTCCACAGGTTCAGCCCGGACTCCTCTGTTTGGCTGAACACGGCCCCCAGTCTGAGGCTGAGTCTGTCTGTCCACCTAATATGGGCCCCATGTTCAGTGTGTTGTGGCATTGGGTCCACATGTGGCCCCTGCTGCACTCGTGCACTCGTGTCTTTTGGGGCCCCTCTGTGGCCTCAGATCAGTTTTTAGTGCAGTGGTCTGCAGCACCAGCAGTGTCTGCTTCCTGCCACTGCAGTGTTTTCCTCTGCCTTTTCACCATTTTAGGATTTAATTTGCCATGACTGACACAGTTCAGATGAGGTGTACATGTTTTTTCCTTTCTAAATTATTGGGCTTTTTATAATTTCACCTCGCCGGCATTGAAGCGACGGGCGAAAACGGCGGTGGCAGTGTTACACGGCGAGCAGCAGAGGAGCGGGAGGACGCAGCGGTTTACTTCACGGGTTTCTTTTTCATGCAGTCCTCGTCTGTGATGATGTCCATGCATTTCCAGAGCTGTGACTTCAGTGGGGAGAGGGTTCGATCAGGGGTGCTCTGTGATCACTTTTTTTCTTTGTAGCCTTTTCCAGTCAGGGGGAGATGTTATCGTCTTATAGAGAAAATTTTCACCTCTGAAGGTGTCTTTTATTTTTGTAAACCAAAATGGTCTTTATTGTTTTGATTATAATTTCTGTTGTTGCACCTTTTTAGCCCGATGTGTTACTTAATAGATGTTAAATGTGCCAAATAACTGTTGCTGATTGAGTGGAAGCCTCCTTTCCACACTTCCCGGCTCTGGAGCCGCCGCCGCACATGCACGCACCCACACACAAACGCCGGGGGGGTGGGGTGGGGTGGGGGGTCTCTGGAGGGTACAAAACTGTGACCAAACATTTTTCCATAGGTGTGTGCGCACACACACGCACGTGTGCCCTGGCTTTCACACCACGATGCCACCGGGACTCGCACCATCCACCTCTCCGTACTCGTCCTCTTTCACACTGTATGTGCGTCGTGTGTGTGCGTGCGCGAGTGCACACGAGCCTCAGTATCGCTTTGTATGTTCAGCCAGTGGACTTTTTTATTTGTGTGTCTCTCACAGATTTTCTGCTCAGACTCACTCAGCATAGGCAACTTCAGAAGGATGGCGTGTAGGAGAGAGGAAAAATCAAAGTATATATAAATATATGTGTATATGAATGACACAAAGCTCTAGGTTTATTTAAAAGATTTAATGTAGAAAACAAAATGAATTTGTTGGGGCGGTCGGGGTTTGATGTGAGTATAATTGTTCGTGGTGAAGACTTCAGCTCAGATCTTGCACATAAAGACTTATTAGAGATATCGTACCTGCGAGTTCCAGATGATTATTTTTGTTTCCAGGCCGGACTCTTTGCTCTTGGATATTTATTGCGTGTGGTGAGCTCTCTCGCGCCGTCTCTCCTCCACGCTGCCGAGCTCTCGGCCGACAGCTCGCTGTAGAAGATCCTCCGGTGTGCGCCCGTCAGAAACTCCTCTTTGTTGGTTTTGTTTTCAGATGCCACAGACAAACAAATACTACTGGCTTTGGGTTATTGAAATTAAAGTCATAATACTGATATATAATTGATAATATTATTCAGTGATTATTATAAAATTTATTTTATTTCAATGATTATTTTTGTTTCTGACACAGGTAGGACGTTGCGTGTCGGACTGCTTGTAAAAACAGTTCATGAATAAAAATTCTTTTTCCGTGTCGCCTCCTGTCACTTCTGCTTTTGTGTGTCCGGTTAATCTTTCAGTCACATGACCCAGCAAAACATTTCAGCCGCTGTGAAGTTCCTCCTCTTCAGGAAAGGTCATCGAACCCGAGCCGGTGTGACTCAGGAGTGAACATCTGGGCCTACAACAAAGCACGAACAGCTGGATATAAAGATGAGAACTCCTGAGTTACTTTGTAACATCCAAACAGCGGCTGTGCTCGTATGTCACTAAAGCCGTGCCTTTGCAGACTGAGGGGACGTCCTGGCATTGGTGACGACACACACACACACACACACACACACACACACACACTAAAGGCCTTCATTGTGAGTGTAGTCTGAAGCTGATGTTTGCTCATGAACGTCATGAAAGAAAAAGGTTTGTTTCTGAGGGTCCCCGTGAAGCCCACAGCTCACTGCTGTTAATATCTGCTCACACATCGAGTGCTGCAGTTTAAACCACATTCAGATGTTTGTCTTTGCAGCTTTTACTCCTTCCTCCACACTCCTGTTAACAGGATGAATCAGGAAGAGACACTTTTGACTTGAGCTTGAATACTGACATCAAACTGATGCAGGAACCCAAAATCATGAGACAAAGCTGACTCTGTAAGAAGTGTTTTTAGAAATGCTCTAAATTTAAAGTGAGGAAGAACCACTGAAGTCTAAAATGTGAGCCGGCGTGCACAGTCCAAGTTTCTCTGACCGTGAAGATTTCACAAAGGCATAACAATATTAGTATATTATTCTTGATTTGTACAATTTTAGTGGGAAAAGCTAAGAATGAGCCTTCACACTATTAAAACCATATTAATGACAGCTATGAACTGACTGTGGAGAAACAGGAGATACCAGCTGAAGTTAATCCAGGGCTGGGCTGTGCTTTAATGCAATACCATATTTTACCACCAGATGGTGAAATGAGTCGGTGTACCTTTTATTTACTCAGGGACCTAAGAACACGTTCATTAATGAGCTTCTGGAAAAGGCTTTCAGGCCCCTCTTCTGTGGAACCAGCTCCCAGCTTGGATTCAGGAGACAGACACCCCCTCTATTTTTAAGATTAGGCTTAAAACTTTCCTTTATGATCAAGCTTATAGTTAGGGCTGGATCAGGTGACCCTGAACCCTCCCTTAGTGATGCTGCTATAGGCCTAGGCTGCTGGGGGGTTCCCATAATGCACTGAGTGTTTCTTCATTCACCTCTTTACACTCTGTTTATATTCCACTCTGCATTTAATCATTAGTTAGGTCCCAGCTGCTGGCAGCAGATGACTGCCCCTCCCTGAGCCTGGTTCTGCTGGAGGTTTCTTCCCACTGTCACCAAATGCTTGCTTGATGGCCCAATATTGAAAATATTTCTTGGTGTTTACCAAGAAGTTATCAAACAAAATCCCAGCGCCACAGAATACGTTGAAGGAAAATGGGAAACAGACGAATATTTCTCAATATCAGCTGAGAACTGACTGAATGGATGTAAATTCCAATGGAAATGAACTAATGGTCATACACATGTTTCATTTGTTTATTAACCACACCAAACCAGAAGGCTTATTTTGTAGGCGGAGACTCAACCACAGCATACCGTGAACACTGGTGAGGCCCCTTTGAGCAAAAACAAAGTGCCTGAAATCACAGTGCTGAGCCGCCCTGGCAGTCTTCCACTTTATTCTGAGTGAATGTTGATTTTCAGTAAAGACACTGATGAACATGTTTGGTGTCCTGATAAATACACAGATATAGACGATGTGCTTCCTGAACCTCCCACAGTTCAGGAGTGGATAGATAATAAATTACCTTTATACTATGCAGAGCATTACTTTCTCACTCTGTCTTAAGAAAAAATGTTAAACTGTAGGTCAGATATGTTATTAAATCAGATTTTTGTATCAATGGCTCAGGCTGGTGCTGGTGGTGGAGAGTGTTGTTGCTGCCCGTGTCCGTCCCTTTATGACCACAGCGTACCATCTTCTGATGGCTGCTTCCAGCAGGATAACACACCATGTCTCAGCTCAGATCATCTCAGACTGTTTCTTGAACATGACAGTGAGCTCACTGTTCTCAAACGGCCTCGACAGTCACCAGACGTCCGTCCAACCGAGCACCTTTGGGATGTGGTGGACCGAGAAATGTCCATCGCAGATGAGCAGCTGACAAACCTGCAGCAACTGTGCGATGCTGTCACGTCAATCAGGACCAAAATCTCTGAGGAGCGTTTCCAGCATGTTGAATCTGTGCCTCAAAGAATAAAGACTGCTGAAGGCTAAAAGGGGCCAACCTGGTACTAGGAAGGTGTACCTAATAAAGTGGCTGGTGAGTGTTTGTGGGTAGAGAAATTAACAGGATAGATTAAAAATAAATAAAAGAATCATCTGGAATGAGGAACCTTTAGTCACCAGCAGAATGAGTCATAATGCGCTTTATTATCAAGGAATCATACAGCATATGTAAGAACAGGGTTGCTGGTTCCACCCCCTCCTCACAGTCACCAGGAGGCTCCTCCTCCTCATCCCTGCTCTCTCTCAGCTGCAGCTGTCAGTCAGGTCAGACAGCTGATGCACTGCAGATCTGCACATGTGCAGTTGTGTCCTGTTGGGACAGCGTGGACTCATTATCACTGCCTGAGTTCACTCAGGTTTAGGAAAAACAGGTTTTCTCCTCCCTGCTTTCAGGGTCTGATGTACCTCATACATACTGTTACTGTGTTTGTAGCAGCAAAATACTGGCAGGAGGTAAATGTACTACACAGTGTTAGAAACAGGGGTTGTTATACTTTGCTTCTTTGTTCTCCTGAGTTTAGAAATGAGTGAAGAAGAGAAGATTGTGTTGATGATGTTAAGTTTGGGTTGCTTCACGTCTCCTTCATGCAGGTCTCCAAACAGGGTCGTGTGGAGACCCTTCCTCCACCCGGAGCCTGCAGATATTTATAGCAGAACCGTCTGTCAGTGCAGCCGTGCTGCTTGTCTGTCTCTGTGTGTGTGTGTTGCTCTATTTCTGACTCTATTGCTACATGCGCCCTCAGTCAGTCCAGCCCAGTGTGTGTGAGTGTGAGTCTGTGGCAGGGGGACACTCGTTAGGCCTCTCTGGATCTGCCGTTAACCACCCGGACCCTTTAGCTGGTTCTTTGCTGTTTTGGAAGGTATGGCTGCTGTTTGTTGTGTCCTGTTTGCTGTCCACAGTTAAAGTTAATGTCACGGGTTTTATTTATAGAGCAGAGCTGGGCGACAGATAGCTTCATGGGGCCTGTGCGGTGGATATAGCCGAGGTGAGATATAACGCTGACTTCAGACAGAATATAAGAGCAGCTCAGACGCCACTGTCTGCTTCAGCGGAGCATTGCTTTTTACTGCTGGTTCGATTTTTATTGTCGTGTGTTTCCTCCTCAGGAGGATCGTTAGGGGGAAATTTCTGTTGACTGCTTGCAGGTCATAAAGCCGTCCAGCTGAGCGTGGGGTCTGTGGTTTAACAGAAGGGTTAGGGGGCCACCTGAGAACCTGTTGGTTTCAGCTCAGTGTCAAAAACTGAAGAACACAGATTTGAAATAAATTAGAAAGTTGGCTCAGTGCCTCATCCTTCTGAAAGGAGCTGTTGAGTTGTTTACAGGGACTAACACAACCTGCTCCCAGTGTGGTACTTACAGGCAGACACTCAGAGCTCTGTATGATCCACACCAAATGCAGGTCACAGAGATCAGAGTGAGGTACAAGGCTCATAATGAGAGACGCGTTTCTGGTTTTCTGTCCTCAGTTTTGAGCTTGCTGAGAAGGGAAAGTTGAAAATGCTGAACTGAAACACGAGACAGAGAAAAATAATCAGGAATCAAAGTGTGCAGATGGTTTGCTGTCAGATGAAGCCATTTTTGACAGCAGCTAAACTCAGCACGATACCTACAGTTATATTACAAGAGTGCTGGAGGTCCACTAGCTTATACACGTCTGCATAACCTCATCAGACACTCCAACATCCAATAAGCTGTCTGTCTTTTGAATTAAACCAGGTTTTTCCTCAGAAGGGACGTCTGGGTCAGCTTAACCAGCTTCTGCTGCACTCAGGCTGAGGCCTGTTAGCATCTCCATTCCAGCTAAAGCACAAAGACAGCTTCTCACAAGAAAGCTGCCCTCTTCTCAACCAAAGGCTTGTATTATTTACACCATTTAGCAAGTGCTCATCCATCCATCCATCCATCCATCCATCCGTTGCATACTGCTAAGCAGAGAAACCCAGACCTCCCTCTTCCCAGCCACCTCCTCCAGATTGGACTGCACTGATGACTGTGCTCCTCACCCCTATCTCTAAAGGAGAGGCCATCCATCCTTTGGAGGAAGCTCATTTCTGCTGCTTGAATCTGCAATATCGTTCTTTTGGTCTCTACCCAAAGCTCGTGACCATAGCTGAGGGTGGGGGTGTAGATCAACTGGACACAAGTCAGCTTTGCTTTCACGCTCAGCTCTCTTCACTACATGGATCGGTGCAGCATCTGCATCACTGCAGCCAATCCCCTCTCCCCTCACTCACTGAGATGCTTAAACTCCTCCACTTGGGGCAGGAACTTGTCCCTGAGCTGGAGTGGGCACTCCACCCTTTTCTGGATGAGGACCGTGGCCTCAGACTTAGAGGTGCTGATTCTCATACTGCTGCTTCACACTCAGCTGCAAACTGCTCCACTGTGAGCTGGAGGCCACCACCTGATGAAGCCAGCAGGACCGCACCATCCACAAAAAGCAGAGATGAGATTCTGAGGCCACCTTCTACCGCCTGGCTACACTTAGTGCAAAGAACTGATGTGCTTAATAATTTATTCATATCTTTTTCTGCAGTTTTTATATATTTCACTAATAATGTACAGCTATCACAAAATCCCACAGCCCTCCAGTAAGGTACACCATTTGGGAACCACTGATCTCCAAACAGGTTTACAAAGGAGTGCTTCACAGAGAAACAGAATTAGATGAAGGGGGAAAAATGCAGTTTAGGTGAAATGGCTGTAAGGAAGTAGCTTTTCTCTGGAGGTCTGAGTTTGCTCTGCTAAACTCTGTATGTAGTGTGGACTTTAAAATAGTCAATCTGAACCTCAGCCTCAAAGTCAGTCTGAGAGAAGCTTAAAGTCACATATACAGCATGGTGGCCATGGGTAACCAGTGCAGCTGTATTTTGTACATCATTTCCTCATCTTTATGAACAGTTGAGTCCCGTCACTTTTAAAGTATCCTGTATCATAATTACAGATCCAGTATTTCTCACACACCAAACAGGAAATTCAGATTTATGATGACTTTTAGTTTTGTATGAGACTCCACAGACAAACATGGATCTGGGAGCTCGAACAATGTGGCGGCCGCACTGACACAAAGTTCCAACGAACAGCAGTGACCAACACACCGTGAAAAACTAAGTACACCCTCACAGGAGGTAAGAGTTGAAGCAGCAGCCAGGAGCTGCTGATCAAATGCACTTGATGAACTGATCATCAGCAGGGTGAGCGCCTCTATAAAAGCAGAAGCTCTGGTATTGTGTGTGAACACAATATCACAGTCTTCACAGGAGAGGACGTCCCAGCAAATTCAGACCGTGCAATGCTGCAAAACACCAGAGAGCTCCAAGGTTAAAGTTCATGACAGCACAATTAGAAAAATACTGCCTGAACCTGACTGAGATGCAGTGAATCTCAGTACTGCGTGTGTGTCTGTGTGTGTTTGTATGATAACTCTCATTTACCACAACTTCCTCTCTTTGCTGTCAGGTTGTTTGTCGCCCTCTGTGCACATCGCCACCATCACATCCAGCTGACAGACGTGTGACACCCCCCCACACACACAACCACCTCACACCCCCGAACCATGGCACTGTCCTCACGCTTAAAACTGTGGGAGCAGAAGGGAGGTGCACCGAAGCTGCATGAGCTCAACGTCTAACAGCTCGTTCTGACTGCATGTATGTGTGTGTGTGTGTGTGTGTGTGTGTGTGTGTGGCATTGATTACACAGCGAGCGGCCCTCTCTGTTCTAACCCTGAATCATCGTGGCGTGTCACCAGTGCGATCGGGGTCTTGGAGCTTTTTAAAGCCTCTGCTGTCACCTGACATTTAATATTTCTATTGATAGTCAATAATTGTGTTCAGTGCGCTTCTTGCAGGAGCTGCTGTCACAGTGAGTTTCTGCTGTGGTTCAGAGACGCAGGTTAAGGCCTGAGTGATGAGTTATACCTGGTTTGGAGTTTAGTTGGTGTTTTACCTGCTGCCATGTTTGTTTCCAGCCCCAGAGGCTGCTGCCTGATTATAAGCATTTATGTTTATATTAATAAAAACATAGTCAAGGTAAACGTGCTTGGTGAATCCAGCGTATAACACCTCACAGAAGAGAAGAGAAAGTCTTTCCCCACAGCTCCTGCAAAATGAAGGGATCGGATGAAATCCTGACAAAGCCGAACATTTCAGAATTCACACAGCTGCCTGTTTCCAGTCAGATCAGCAGGACACACAAATGGAGCCGCGCGTGCCCATCATCACACTGCTGAACTATGTTTAACAGGTGATGTGGTTCATTTAGATGGAGAGCCCTTCCAAGCCTTAGTCATACTTTTAATCCCATCATTCTATTTACAGGTGGAGCTTAGCTTCACCTGTACGAGGAATGCTGCTCCAAAGCTGCTCTGGCCTTTTTTAGCAGCATTTCCTTTGCATGAAGTGAATTCTTATCTTTGGGGCAGACTCTGATAACAGAAGCTGGAGAGTGTCCTTCACGCGGCTACCGTGGAAAAGATTACACTGTCGTTTCCCGTGGATATTTTTATGTTGCTCGGATCACTGGTGTGCTGGTGTCATTATCAGGAAATCTGTTCCTGCTCCGTGTCTCATGGACTTGTTTTTGCGCAGAAACACCTTCCAAACGTTACATTCATACATTTACAACTCCAGAACTTAAGTTTGCTTGAGAGCTTGAGATGAAGCTAATTAAGAGTTTTATTTAGTTTGAACTGATTCTACTGTACGGTTTCTTCTCCTTAAAGCTCTGAATACTTCTCTGACTCAGTTTAAAGCATGCAGGGTCCTCTGCTGCTCTGACACAGTTCAGGTGTCACATCTTCACTGTTTAGTCGTCTGATATTCAGCCTGATGAAAAGCTCTTTGGTTGGTCTAAATGTTGCGTTTGGACCAGACCTTTGTGCTCTGTGGAGGAACATGATGTAGGTAATGAATTACTGCTGACCGCTGGCATTAGCAGAGACGAGTCTGCTGTGAGGTTTTCACCTGGCGACAGTTTCTCGTGGCCGCAGCTTGACTCTGAACGCGCCGACCTTTCCCGTTGTCGCTATTGTGTCAGCAGGTGATACCTGGTAGTTAAAGGCCAGGCCTCTGGGCACCTCTCTGCTGGCATTTCTCAGCCCTTCATGTCACTCATCAAAGTCACTGCGTCATGTTTCGGTGTAAAGCTGAAAAGCTTTTAAAGAATTATTAGAGCTGAAGATGACGTGTTTGGACTGTTTTCACACACACTATTTTTATTTTATAATATTTTTTAATTATCATTTTTCTTTCCTTTTTATTCAACTAGATTTCTGAGAGAAATATTGATGTCTTACCTGACAGGTGTATGTATTATTTACCTGACAAATCCACGGCTTATTATGTGGTAAATTATGACCTATTTTTATACATTTAACAATCCAACGTGGTGGCTCCATGGTGTGTTGATTAGCACATTTAGAGACCAGCCTCCGGGAGTCACACGCGTGCTCCCGGTGATATTCCCAACCCCGCGAGTGGCCAAAAGCAGCGTTTATGTTTAAATGACTCCAATCTTTACACATTTTACCAGCTCATAGTGTCCTCAGGATGAACTGTAAAAACTTCACAAATGAATGAGAGCTCAGTGTTTGTCTTTACAGCAAATGTTAGCGTGCAGATAAATCAGCATTGTGAGCATAACTGCATAATTTATGCAGCAGAAATGGACAAATAAACCAAAACAGAGGAACCTGATCAGTTAGAACCTGATCTATCACATTAATCTTTACTCATATAGCTGCAGAGTGGAAACAGGCCCAGGCTGGACTTTGGTGTAACATCACTTTGTATCATAATCTGGTGCAACAAACCAGCGTAACTTATATTTAACCAGGGAAGTCATTAAATTCACATTTAAACCTGCAGGGGGGGGCTGTACATGGGAGCAGGGCTAAAAATACATATTCAAAGCTAAAAAAATGTTGCAGCACACATCCATCACACCCACTGTTAAAACGATGTCCATATGTGTCATATTTAAGGTGTCACACCTGTGATTGAGCATAACTGTGAATGAAGTCTGAGGAGACTCTGAGAACTGCAAAGGGCTTCAGTTACTCGGTGGCTGCTGGCCCACCGTGCCTCTGATCCGCTCCTCGTGCCTCCTCCGTATCCTCACACCTCCGGTTATCAGTCTAACTCTGTAAACTCATCCCAGTCAGAGGCGCTGGGTCGGCCCCAGCAGAATTCCAGTGTGTAAAAACCATCGAGAGCATCACACATTTAATATCTTATTTTAAAAAATGACAGCGGTCCAGACCTCAGTGACCTCCAATTTAAAAAATGTGATGTGCTTGCGTCCCACGATGGTGCCTCTGCTCGTTTGACTCATTTTACATCCTGTGCAGCAGTTTTGATGAACTGGTGTTTGAATGTGAGTGAAAACAAAATATTTGGTGCCAGCTGTAAGTGCAGAAACATTTCTGCTCATTTTTTCTTTTGTTTGCATGTAACAAATATCAAAACCCTGCACGGAAAGTTTTCCAATCTAAAATAGAGCTTCGCATTTTCAGCAGAGCGTGCAGCTGATTGCTGAGCTCTCTGCTAAGCATGCAGTGCACGCCTGAATCCAGATCACTCTGTGACTTCGGTTTATTCTGCCTGAATTCATCGATGCATCAAACTACAGATAAAGGAGGAAAACAAGCCGGTCGTGACGACGGTACCACCCCCGCCTCTGTCAGTGCTGCCGGGCGGCTTCCTCAAACAGCTGGTCAGAGATTCAGAGAAAGAGACCAAACACAAAGAGCCAGAGGTCAAAGAGGAAAGGCCAGTAAGTCATTCATCTCATTTCTATCTCAGAACATTTGATTAAACCAGCGCAATTTCTGGGTTGTTGCTGCTGCCACAGTTGGTCTGTGGGTTGCTGCTGAAAGGCTGGAGGTGAATGGGTTGGTTATGAAAGCTGAAGGGAGACGGCAGCTACAAACATGACCGCCACAGGTGTGCTTAATAAAGTGGCAACAGGTGTGCCTAATAAAGGTGACACGCTTAGCTAACTGACTCAAAAATAAAGGTGTGTTTGTGTTTCACACACTGGTGGTGCAGTTGATAATTAACTTATAATTTCAAAACCACAAGTCATGGATTTTCACCTTGTTTGGCTTCACTGGGTGAAACATCATCGGATTAAAGAGGCCTGCTCCTCTCTTCTCTTTCTCCACTGCAGCCAAACAAACTGAGCGACAACCTGGTGCAACAGTTCCTCCTCCCAGATCAAACTCCTCCAATCCTCGAGGCAGAAATGTCCCTGCGGGCCGAGCAGCTCAGCAACAACAGCAACAACAGCAAACCTCAAGGATGCAACTCAGCCCAGCCAGACGGCAGGTCCTCCTCTCAGCACCACATAGTGACTCCTGACAAAGATGTAACACTGGAGCCGCCACAGCAGAAGCAGCAACAGCAGGACAAAAGGCCCGAAAAGAAGATGGAGGAGGACAAGAAGAAGGAGAGGATGGAGGGAGGCAGGCAGAGCGAGAAGAAAGAGGAGGGGATGGAGGAGAGGCAGGAGCCCGAAGGAAGGCAGGCGGAGACGCCCCTGTCAGAGAACAGGAGGGAGGTACGCATGTCACTGCTGCCAGATCTTCCTCTGAGGCCCGTCGAACACTTGGAAGCTTTTATATAATTCAAATCATATTTATTATTTTGTTTTTCATTTTTTGATGCCATTTTTTTAAACAGAAATTCAAATACCAATAAAACTGAGTCAATTGAATGTCCCACATTCAGACCTTCATAACATGCAACAGTCACATTAGTGAATCTGATTGTCTAATGCAGAAACAAAGGTAATAAAATTCAGGCTAAACATGATGTAACTGCATCCAGTTGATTTCAAATTTAAATTCGTGCAGTGAGAGCAGTTGCTTCAGTTTGAGTTGATTCTGCAGCTGATTCCAGGAGGAAGGAGCTGCAGACTTCAGTGCTTTTTCCAAAAGACCGGAAAGTTTAGCTGAAAATAAGGACAACCAACAATTGTATTTATTGTAATGGCACACTGCAAATGCCTTAAATGAACATGCATCACAAGCCCACCAGTGTAAGACTTTGAGAGCGTCTGCTCTTTACTCCTCTCACGTTGCTTTCTCTCAGGTCAGGGACGTGTGGTATGAAGCTGGAACTGTGTGGTACGTCCACAAGGATGGTTTCACCCGCGGTGAGCAGTGAAAACATCACACATACACACACACGCACACACAGTAGTAGTTAAGATGTAACGAGTTTTTTTCTTCTTCATCACTCCTCTTTTCAGCCACTCAGCTGAAGCCAGATGAAGGCACGCCAGAGCTGCCTGAGGGCCGAGTGAGGGTCCGCCTGCAGACGGATGGCACGCTGCGTGATGCCACTGAGTATGACGTTGAGAAGGTAGATCAGATCTGTTCAAGTCCGAAACACAAAAAGAGTTCACACAGCCGTCAGTCAGATTTTGGCTCGTCCGTCCTCTTTAATTCCCCACAGTGAAAATATCCATCCCAGGTCATTTTAGTGAGAAAGGTCAGAGTCCCTGATTTTTAATGCTTATTAATTTTTCAAGTAAACATCACAGAACCATAAAAAGGCTGACTGTGGTAGGGTCTCCCTCTCCTGGGTGAGAATTGAGACAACTTTCAAGGGTACAGTGTAGCCTGCCTGGGATACAGGGCACCAACCTGGAGCCAGGCCTGGGGAGGGTGCTCAGGGGAGAGTGCCTGGTAGCTGGGCCTTAGTCATTTTTCCTAAATTTCATTGCAGCAACTCAAAATGGTGCTCAGTAGTTTGTTTGGCCCCCACATGGCTGTTTGTCTGACAGTGTTGGGGCTTCTAATGAGAGGATGGATGGTGACCTGGGAGATCTCCTCTCAGATCTGAACCAGGCCATCACTGAGCTCCTGCACAGTCTGAGGTGTTACGTTATGTTACAAAGCACTCATCTCAAAGAGTAACTTAGCTGCCTCTAATATATCCATCCATCCATGCACCCACCTTAAGGTCATGGCAGGGGTACACCCTGGACAGGTTGCCAGTCTATCACAGGGTTAATAGTGATAGATGAATCTAACCCCACTAACTGCATGTCTTTGGACTGTGGGAGGAAACCCACGCAGACACGGGGAGAACATGCAGACTCCAACAGAAAGAAACCGGCTGGATGGTGGATTTAAACCCAGTACCTTCTTGCTGTGGTGTTAACCACCACACCACTGTGCCACTCCTCCAACATATCTGTTGTATATGTATAAATCTGCGGTTCAAAAACCTTTTCAGCTGCTAATGTGTCCGTATACCTGTTAGTAAATACCAAAAGAAGATTTTACGTGGCTGCAAACAGTAAATTTGGCCCATAGCATGAAACAAATGTCCTAAAGCATTCTTGTGATCTTTTACTATTTCTTTTCCTTGTGGTATAGAAGAGCGGTTGGAAGAGATGTTTATTATTTACAAATTATCCACAGTAATTTCACACCTGTGTTTTCACACAGTTTAGAAGCTTTTAAGGAGCTCCACGTGTTTGATACAGATATTAGTTTGGGTTAATAAGCAGTTTCTGTCACTGGAAATGATGCTGAGCTGAAGTAGACTTGAAAATCAATGTGGAACACAAACTATCAAATTACAGTTTATCTTTATCGCAGATGTTATCATGAATAATTCATTAGTGATAACAAAGTAAAAAAAAAAATAGCACCAACTTCATAAAGCCGCACAGAGGAACACTTTTTTCAGAGGGTGAGGAAGACCTTTCACCTCTGAAATGACTGACAGAGTGGCCGCTCCTCCACAGTGTAACCCACCTGAGCTGGACCTGTGTGAGGATCTGAGCGACCTGCAGAGTGTGAATGAATGTGGAGTTCTGCACACACTGACCAGTCGAGCTAAAGCCAATCTGCCGCTGACCCATGCAGGACCCAACCTGGTCAACTTCTGGCCCCCGTTACAGGCCCACAGCAAGGTGATATCATACACTTTTATTAATCAGTAACACATTAAGTATGTGTCACATTTTATATATTCCTTTTTTTTCCTGTGTCAGATCCCAAAGGCACGGCGAGGGGAGTCAGCGTGGGATGCTCCCCCAGCGCTGGTTGCCCTGGTCAAACGGGTGTATGTGTCCATGGTTGGCACCAGGAGGGACCACAGTGTGTGCGCAGTGGGACGCAGCGGGACGGGCAAGACCGCAGCATGTCAAGCTTTCACACATGCTCTTCTCAAACAGGCTGGCACCACAGGACAGAACATCAGCGGTGAGCTCACACTGTAAAAACACTGGAAACAACACTGAGTTACCACAGCGACTAATTAGATGAGCTGCTACATCCAGCAAATTCTCAGAACCATCTCGTCCGTCCCTGAAGGCTGCTGGTCAGTGAGACACCTGCTTAATGCTATTTTTGCTGGGTCATCATAAAATGAAGACACATTACTAATACAGTATATTAGCTGTGTGGTATTTTACCTCAGATATGCAGCGCGGTCTTCTTCAGAGTGCAGTCACTGCTTTGTTGACCTTCAGTGACCAGCAGTGAATTTTGTGTTACTCTTTCATATCTTTCTCCAGGTGTTCAGGATTTGAACTGTACTGTTGATTGAAACTGACATGTTTATTAGTGCATGCAGGAACATAAAAATATGTCCTTCCTAAAAAAGCTTTGACCCCCCCCAAGTCATAATTATTTTATTGGCAAAACTAAGTAACCTTCACAACCCTCCTGCTGTCAGATTGCTGACAGCAGGAGGGTTGTTATCATTATGATTAGGAAAATTCATTGAATGCAAATTGAGGAAAAGCTTTGAATGTCTGGAACAGCATTGCTTCATATTTACACTGCAGCACTGAGAACACTGCAAAATAAAAAATGCATGAACTGTATCGAAGCTGCCAAAGTCCAGCGTGTCAGACCGTCAGCAGATGCAGCTCAACAATCAGTATGAGGAGCCTGTGTGACATCCTTTCTGAGTAAATGCACCTATGGCAGTTTAAGAAATCCTACACGACCTCCTTCTTGAGCTATTGCACTCAGAAGATTTTCAGTAAACTTGGCCTCTGACCTTTAGGTCTGCATCCATAAGAAAAATCTTATGGAGGCAGCATTACTTCTGATATTTGATAAGTTACTCTGATCAACACATGTAACAGCTTTAAGTGAGAAGAAGCTCACTCAGCTCCAAGGTTTCACACATCAGGAGGTCATAAAAAATGATCTAGACCTTACCTGAGAAGCTGATGAAGTCACACAGTAAACAAAGGCTTCAGACCTGAGGATTTCCTTTTTCCCGTCACTGTCACTTCTCTTTGTTTTCCTCTTTTTCTCAGATTCTACTTTTTTGTCCCCACCTCTGCTCAATGATTATTATTTCTTTCCCCAGTGGAGCGCGTCCAGGCTATGTTCACCATCCTGAGGTCTTTTGGTTGTGTGAGCTCACAGCACAGCGACGCTTCATCTCGATTTGCAATGGTTTTCTCACTGGACTTTAACCATGCTGGACAGGCTGCTGCTGGACACCTACAGGCATGCAGCACAGACACAGACACAGACACATGACCGTCAGTCAAACAGGCCTGCACTCATAGTTATTCATCACTTCTTCTGTTCCATTCAGACCTTGATGCTGGACAAATGGAAAGTGTGCCAGAAAACTCAGGGAGAAAGTAACTTCCTGGTCTTCTCTCAGATGCTGGCAGGACTCAGCACAGAGATGAGGTAATCACCATGGGAACTAATGAGGCCGATTTAAGAAGTGCACTAACGAGGAACTGACCAACCCTAACCCTTGAACTGGATCTCACTTTACTTGCACTCATTTGGGTTTTCCATTTCATTTTATTTGCACTTCTACTCAACAGCATTTATGGCTGAAATGTTACAACTGGGTTTGAAAAACCTCCACCCAAACCATCAGAATCAGCGGATTTTTTTGTGTAATAACTTTAGCATATTTAATGAAACCATGGAAAAGTTACAGACCCTCAAAGTATATAGGGTTGGGTTGAAATTTAATTTCATAACTTCTTCAGTTATGGTTGTAGTACTGCTGCACGGCTCACTGTAAGTAAAAACATTTATATTATGTTTGAGCCTCTGAAAATGATGTCACTCCTAAACAGTTAATGCACTTCAATCACAACTTTATTGATTTAATATCCACTGTGGTGGAGTCAGAGGCAACACTGCAAAAACTGTCCAAACATGTATGCACATGATTGTGTATGTTTCAGAGTTGTTACTTTACAGTGTTTGTCATCATCCACAGTTTAATGTCTTTTCTGACTCTGTGTTAGGACCGAGCTGCAGCTGCACCAGCTCTCTGAATCCAACTCTTTTGGTATTGTTCATCCCACTAAGGTACAGTAAGTGCAACACAAGTGTCTCTCTTATGCTACCACACAATATAATGTGCAACATAACAACAGGTGAAGGAGTGTGGTGCAGGGCGGCTGCTGCTGTATTCAGTGGTAGCTGGGAATTTTGACCTCCACTGAGGAGGTTCTGTTTTTGGCAGCGTTTGTGTCTCCTTCAGTCTGCAGACGTTTGGAAGGAATTCTGATCAGACTTTGTCGGGGTGCAGAGCAGGGTCTTACATCACTGAGGTCTTCGAGGTCAACCTCATGATTGATTGTTTGGAAACGGGCAAAAAGCCTTTTAACTTAGAAACTGTGATTCTTACAAGTGTGGGCAACATACAGAAAGTCCCACATAAAGATTTAAATGATCAGGTCACATTTGACCTCTGACCCCACTTTTACATTACCTAAAATTTGTTACATCATTAAAAAAAAAAGCATTGACAGAAAAAAGCCATATAAATAAAAATAATAAAAAATAATTATAATCAAAATTATATCAGATATATTAGAATGTGTTTCACCAGTGCAAACAACAAAGCTGCACTGATTCTTACTGCACTACAAACTTCCTGAAGTACGTTTAAAGAATAAAGAAAACAAAATAGATACAAAATCCAACGTGATTCCTTCACAGGAAGTGCTGCTCAGAGGGCGTCGCCGTGGAGGAGGTTGGAGCGCTTCTCGTTCATTTCTGATATCTGAGTAGGAAAAATAAAAGAGTTTCACCAGCTGAATTTTTAAGTGAATAATGTGGGAACTTCCACCTTTTCCATCATTCCCTGAAAGAGGAGCGTCCACAGTGTTTGTGTTTGAGTGACGTGAAGCGATAAAGGAAATCCAGCGGAAGTGTTTTTCCTGTTTGTGACTTTAAGATCAGACTTCCTGCTCCTCTGAGCACAGTTACCTCTGTGATATATGATTACTGCTGCCTTTACACCGAAGAACGTCACTAATTTAAATGTTGTATCTTTGACACTTGGATGGTTTTAGTTATCATAACTAAGCTCGTCTGTGTAACAGACATAACCATAACAGTGGAAGCACAGCCATGACTGCAGCCAAAAGCTCACTGACAGCTGTTCACAAAGTACTCAGAGCCCTTCACAGAGATACTTTGGTCTAATATACTAGCTGTTGTATGTGGATACCAAGTGAAGAGAGGATGTGACAGTTCACGTGACGTATTGAATTTAGGCCGTAAAGTTACTCAGATGCGAGATCACGGTAGGTTATCGGTTATTTTTAGTTTCATATTCTGACACGTAGCAGCCTGTGCGAAGGAGCTGACAGCAAACTCTGTATATAAAAGATGTACAGTTGTGGTCAGAGGTGAATGTCGTGGTAATTTTGGCTTTTAATGATTTGTTTGATTTGTTGAATCTAATTTTATTTTCTCTGATCCACACAGGGTCAAATAAAGAAAATGCACCACCACTAATATTTGACCTTATCACCTCACCAAGCTTCTGCCATAATTCTGGCTGCATGTGTGAGTGCTCTTCTTGGCAGAACTAGTAGAGTTCATTTAAATTAGTTGGCTTCTGGTCTCAGACCCGGCTTTTAAGCATCGTCCACAAATTTTCAGCAGGGCTGAGGTCGCAGTTTTGGGATGTTAGTCTGTGTCAAAGAGGAGGGAGGTCCCCGGCTCAACAGCTTCTCTGTTATCAAGTTAACACAGAGTTCTACAGAAAAAGTATTTTCATACGTGGTTGTGCTAATGCAACAAAAATTAATGAGAGTAATTATTCTGTAATGATTGTGAATGAGAGAAGTGTACTGATGAATGAACAGAAGGTCATGCTGTACTCACAACAGTGTTAACGTGAGCTGCGCTGACCTGTGTGTGCGCGAGAGAAGTGCAGAGTCACTGTGTGTGTGTGTGTGTGTGTGTGTGTGTGTGTGTGTGTGTGTGTGTGTGTGTGTGTGTGTGTGTGTGAGACACAGGAAGTACCAGATAAGGCAACAGGAAGGAATGTGTAAGTGTGGCACTGAACATGACTGGGAATTTCCATCAGTCTGTGAGTGGAAAGTTCCAGCAGTTGTTGTTGTGTGTGTGTGTGTGTGTGTGTGTGTGTGTGTGTGTGTGTGTGTGTGTGTGTGTGTGTGTGTGAGAGAGAGAGAGGGAGGGGGCCATTTAGTTATAATGAGCACTGTGTAATTTGACATTTTTGATTATTTTTACCTGATTAAGTTGCATGCTTGCTGCTGCTAAATTGCTTTAATAAATCTGCATTTAAAGTCTAAATTGTGGACGCTCCCTCTTCACCTCTTTGTAGAACAGTGAAGATGTAAACTGGTGTTTTCCATCTTTAGGTGGTTCCAGCCCATAAACTAATAAATCCCTGGGGCCTATTTTGCTGTCATACCAAGTGCACCAGATCATACATGTATGAGGAGGGCTGCAGATGTTACTCCTGGATTCACTCAACTATTGGGGATGCTAGTTGGTTGGATCAGCAGAGGGTAGCAGAGTCACTGGCAGCAGAGCTGAATGAACCTCTTCAAACCAGCTCAGGGTTAGGCCCACAGGTGCAGAAACCTGTTAGATGGAGAGCTGACCCAGGGATACACCTGAGAACTGACACCTGCTTTATCCAGTTCTGATGTGTTTGGGATCATTGACCTGCTGGAACATCCAACTGTGTCCAGGTTTCAACCACCTCGTCACTGTTTTGTGAATTATTATTATCCAAATTCTCCAACTTCACCTTAAATCAACAGCGAGCTGTGTCATAAATCAGCTGTGCCACCAGTCAAAGGTGGACCCAAAAAACAGGACTCAGGAAACTGGGGCTAAACTTAAAATCCGCTTTCAATGCTGAAAAGTCCAGAAATCTCTAAACATCTACTGAGGAAGAAATCCAAGTACTCAAAATCACTACAAATCTAATCTTTAGAAAACAAAAAGCAAGGAAGGACGCAGCAATGTGGGACCAATCGACAAATTACAAGAGGAGAGAAAATATTCACACATGAGGTAGTGAGGGGAGAGGAAACAGCTGGGAACACAGCTGGAGACAACTAAGATAATGAGATAGGAAGGAAAATAAGACACAGGACAGCAGTTACCAAAATAAAACAGGAGGAGAGACAAGATCAGCTGAACACAACTAAACAGGAACAGGAAGACAAGAAGACAAATACAGAGACAAGACTGAAGGGGACACAAAAGGGAAGTATCTAACAAACCTGAAGTTATCACAACCTCACACTAAGAACCAAAACCATGACATGATGGTTGAAACCTGGATACCACTGGGATTCCTAACATCCAGACTGGTGTAGGAATTAATATAGCAGCAATGGCCTAACCAATACCAGAAGCTTGTTGATGGCTACCTTCAGGGGTGACTGTGGCTCAGGAGGTAGAGCTGGTCATCTACTAATCAGAAGGTTGGTGGTCCGATTCCTGGCTGCTTCAGTCTGCATGAACCCCAAATTGCTCTCGATGCAGCCATTGGAGTATGAATGTGTGCACTTAGCTGTAGAAGGAAGCGTTGGTGTGAATGGATGAATGCAAATGTGTTGTATAAGCACTTTGAGTGCTCAGCTAGAGTAGAAAAGTGCTACATAAGAACTAGTCCATTTACCAAAAGTGTGACATTAAAGCATTGTTGTTTTTTAAAATCATTAAAGCTGTCTAAAGTTTGGACACCTTTTGACTGGTACTGTATGCTGTACAGTCATTTCAGCCTGGAAAAAGAAACCATTAAACCCCCATAAATACACTCAGTTTACACAGGTGTGTAAACCAAGCACGTCGGCATGCAGACTGCTTCTACAAGCATTAGTGGAAGCAGCTGTTAGTGGGACTGTAACAAAGTGATTGAGAACAACAGCAGTCACCCACAAAGTGGTACACCATGTAAAATCACAGAGTGGGGTCAGTGGATGCTGAGGGTCACAGTGCACAGAGGTCACCAACATCAATCACTGCAGACCTCCAAACTTCATGCAGCCTTCAGATTAGCTCAAGAACAGAGAGCTTCATGGACTGGGTTTCAACCTGCTAGAACACCTTTGGGATTAATTAGAGTGGAGACTGTGAGCCAGACCTTCTCTCCAACATCAGTGTCTGACCTCACAAACACACTTCTGGGAGAAAACTCCCATAAACGGGCACCATGGTGGCTCAGTGGAGGAGCACGTGACCACATAAGCTGCAAGGCTGAGGAGCAGCCGCCCGTGTTTGCGTGTGACTCGAACTCTACAATACAAGCTTTTGGGTGGCTGCCATGTTTTTCAATGCCAGCAGAGGCAGTACAGTAATCAGAGGGTCAAGTGATACATTACATCACCAGGAAGCTTGGTGCAGTCAAGGAGCCTCGGCACTTCTTTGTTGGCTTCATCGTTCAGCTCTGAGGCTGCTGTTTGGATGTAATAGGCTCTTCCTTCCTTCCTTCCTTCCTTCAAGAGGATAGTCTTAACTGAACTATTTGACTCAGTGGTGTAGCTATAGTAAAATCAGCAGACCATCACCACACACACACACACACACACACACACACACACGATGGCTGCGTGTAAGCAGTGGTCCATCCATAACAAACTAATGTGTCACAGCCCTAATCTCAGTGGCACAGCTGTGACTGAGGCTTCAGTCCTGATGGGTCTCAGTCATCCTCAGCTGTAGCTGGTGAGAGACGGGCTGTTTTTAGCTTTTTGGAGGCCCGATGAGGCGGGAGCTCATCAATCTGTAACACTTTAAGGAGAAAACAGGTTCGATTCATGAATCTCACATTCAAATAAATGATCTCAAGTTGACCCAAACTATTTAAACCTACAGAAGTGATGATAAATGGTAAACAGTGAGGCTCCTCTGTGTCCATAAATGCAGCATTTCCTCAATATTTATTTTAAATTTAGTAAAAAAAGTTCTTCAACACAAAACATAACATCTCCCCTTCTCCCCAAAACAATAAATAAATGAACTTGAACATTGTCCAGATAATAAATTAAACCATTAATTATAATAAGTAATGCTAATTTTATCTCACCCCAAATTTTGGGAATCTGAACTTGCAGTTTGGGGGCCCCCTAGTGGCAGTGGGGGGTTCCTATGATCTGCATAAGAAATGGCTCCAATAATAATCCTTCCAGTTGAAATGAGCCCCAGCTGGGGGCTCACCCACTCACAATGTGGCCACTCAACTCATACTGCACCGTGATGCTGCGCGGCCTGTTGCTGTGGATTAGAGAGGCAACACAAAAGCAGCAAAAAAAAAAAAAAAAGAAAACAAAGCTTTTGTGTCTTTGTAGAGCAGAAATCCTAATTAATGAACCTAATTCAGAAGATTGCACCTGTGCTGCCTTAACAGGTAATACTGTGTTTATTAAGATGTTAGTTATTCTTAGAACAAAGCTCTTTCTAGCAGAGGCTTCACTAATACAGGAATCACAGTTTAGGACTTCATCCCACTTCTGTTAAAAAAAAAGTTCAGTAGGTTCTTGATCACCAGGAGCTGCAAGCAAACACATACATGGTTCAGTTAATAGGCTGAGGTGTTCCTTTAACCAGGGTGCTCATGGAAGCGAGAGGCGCTGAGGAAATAAAAATAGAAAAATGAGTCAAAAAGAGATCTTGAAGTGGTGAAATCACACAGTGAGGAGCTCCTTCTTGAAGAGTTAGGCTGTGGTTGGAGATAAGATGGTAAGATGTGACTCAGCTGTTCCTCCACCTTATTGTTCTCAGGTGGAGGAGAAGCAGCGTGCGTCCATTGCCTTCACAAAGCTGCTGAGTGCCATGGAAACACTGGGCTTCTCAGCTGGAGAGCAGAAGGCGATATGGCATGTTCTGGCTGGTATTTACCATCTGGGAGCTGCTGGGGCCTGTAAAGGTAACACAGTGATTCATACAGAAGGCACACAGTGTTACTAAGTGTCCTCTGCATATGTACGCACACACACGCACGCACGCGCACACATGCACACACACGTTTGTTTTTGTAAATTGTAACAATCCCACTGACTCTAATGCAGTCAGGCTCTCAGACATCCTGCACTGAAAGTGTCCTCGTTCATGTGTTTGCTCAGATATCAGAGTCAGTGTAAGGAGTGGAAAATTCCATCATATATTAAGTCTTTATTGCAGTGCACATGTGTGACATGAAAGATCAACCCCCCGACCACTGGATTTTAATATCAATATCAGATGTGTTTTAATGAGATTTCTGCACACGTAGGACAGCACACAAAATCTGTTTTCACGTGTCTGTCAGATATGTTACTGACTGAGATTAATTGGGAATCCACAAACAACACTTTGAGTTTGCTAGACTCGTTCTCATATACACAGAACCTGTCAGCTGTTACAGTGTTACAAACATGGATGTGATGAAGCAGCTGAAGCCAGCTGTTCAAGGTTTCAAAGTGTATGTCCCACTAATGCCTTTGATCCAAAAGCTCAGCCTTCAGACTGAGTGTGTGATATCAGTGACAGAAGATATCACTAACATGGTCAACACAGAAGCCCCGCCCACCAGTGGTCATGTGGGGCATTCAGTCAGAATAAGGTTGTTTTAAAGTTGGCTGAGACACGAGGTGATTCTCTCACTAATGTTAAACTAACTCTAACCCAACCCCCCCGATCCAGTTACTTTTCTCCCTCATTGCTGAGCTGACCTCCACATCATCACTCATGCTCTCAGTAAATGCTGTCGTAATCAGGACCTCTCTGTGTTTTCCCTTTGTTTGTGCAGTGGGCAGGAGGCAGTTTGTGAACTTTGAGAGCGCTCAGGTGGCGAGCAATGTGCTCGGATGTGAGGGAGATGATCTGCACACGGCTGTATTCAAACATCATCTCCGACAGCTGCTGCAGAGGGCCACCGGAGGCAGCAGAGAGAGGAACTCTGTTCCTGAGTCAGAGGAGGGTGAGATGCAGACACGAGCAGCAGAACACACCATATCATCCAAATATGAGTGTTTCCATGCTGTAATAAAGCCCATCAGTGTGGACTCCAAATAAAAACCGCTTGCTACTCTCCAACAGTTCTGACTGATTGGAGGCAACGTCACTATTTTCAGCTTCAGTTACAACTTTTAGCATCTGCAAGCTTGTCACAAGATGGGGGGGGGGGTGTGGGGTGGACACAGAGACAACTGGGCATGCTCAGCTCGTCCAAGACTCATCTAAGTTCTGAAAGGCACATGCTAACCAAAAAGGCCGTTACAGTTATGATGGCCTCCGTACACCACAACAACAAACATTCAGAATTTCAACCTGTTCTTGTTTTTTCTCTAAACTGAACCAAGCAGCTCTCAGCACCTGCACCTAACCAGCAAAGCAAAAACCACGAGAAAACAGCATGAACCAGTGAGTGGAAATAAGACAAAACTGAATACATGGTACAGGTTCAGTCAGAATGTGGACCACAGGCTTCTGTCTCTAGAATGGGACTTTTATCCTTTGGTGGCCAATACTGCTGCAGACACTGATGCTAACAGACACCTCGTGTGTAACTGTGCAATGCACACAGCATCGGGCAAAGCCCCATATTTGACTCTGGGTTTGAGAACACACTGCTGTCTTATAGCCTGGCTCAGCAGCCACACACACAGACACACAAACAGAGACAGATGCAGGAACACCAACATAAATGCAGTTTTACACCCAACAAGCAGGAAACAGGCCGTGCCTCCAACAATACAGCTTTAATGTGCAAACATAGTGGGTGATTCATTTTGGAAAACCAGGACATGCTCATAAAGTTTGGACCTATCATCATACGCCTCACAAAAACAGTGGCTTTAATTTCATTTGTTGTGCAGTTAGTATTTATTGACTGCTATTAATGTCCTGCTTTAAATACAGGTGTGGCCAAAACTGCTGGCACCCCCCTGTTCAAGAAAGAAAACCACAATGGTCACTGAAATAACCTGAAACTGACAAAAGTAAAAATAAATACAAATTTACTTAAAATGGTCACTGTGCTGTTTGGTATCCTGGTGTGTACCACACTGAACGTGGAGCACAGAAAGTTGAGCAGGAGATGAAACAGGCACTGATGAGCATGTTAAAGGCAAAAGCTACAAGACCCATAAGCACTTTGAGTGCTGAGGTAGAGCAGAAAAGCTCTATATAAGAACCAAGAGATGGATAATATGAATGAACTTCCAAAGAGGTCAGAGGTGAACTCCAAGGTCAAAGTACATCAGCCTCAGATCACACCATCCGTCGCTGTTGGAGCCAAAGTGGACCTAGTGGAGGACGACAGAGGACTCTAACCGTACCTACTGTGAAACATGGAGGAGGCTCAGTTATGTTCTGGGGCTGCTCTGCTGCATCTGGCACAGGGTGTTTAGAATCTGTGCAGGTTACATGGAAATCTCAGGACTATCGAGGAATTCTGGAGCTAAACGTGCTTCCCAGTGTCAGAAAGCTTTGTCTAAGTCGCAGGTCCTGTCCTCCAACAGGATGATGACCCAAACACACACACCACTCAGCAATGGCTCAGAACTAAACACTGGACCAGGGGTGTCTAACTCCAGGCCTCAAGGTTGGTGTCCTGCAGGTTTTAGATGTGTCTCTGCTCAGATTCAAGACACCCTGTGCCAGATGTACTAGACCATCTTGAAGTGGCCTCTATGAGCTCTGATCTCAACCCTACTGAACATCTGTGGAAGGAGCTGAAACATGCCGTCTGGAGAAGGCATTCAAACCTGAGGCAGCTGGAGCAGTTTGGTCATGAGGAGTGGGCCAGAGCACCTGTGCACAGGTGCAGAAGTCTCATTGAGAATGACAGAAATTACTTGATTGCAGTGATTGCCTCAAAAGGCTGTGCAACAAAATATTAAGTGAAGGGCTCCATCGTTTTTGTCCAGGCCGCTTTCATTAGTTTGTTTTCAAGATAATTCTGTTGAACCACAATTCAAAAGCAATGTCTGAGTTTCATGAGTTAATTTTTTATACATTTTTACCTCTGACAGGTTATGTTTTCGGTCGCGTTGGTTTGTTTGTCTGTCTGTTTGTTTGTTTGTCAGCAGGATTACTCCAAAAATTATGAACAGATTTCGATGAAATTTTGTGGAGTGGTTGAAAATGACAAGAGGAAGAAGTGATTAAATTTTGGCGGTGATCCGGATCACGATCTGGATCCAGGAATTTTTTTAAGGATTCTTCACTGCTGCGGGATAGGGGGTTATTGTTGTCTGGGAAAGATGAAAGATTATTTCACAGTATTTAGATACACGTATTACAGCGTCAGTGACCCTGTGGCCTTGGCGGAGGTTTGTGCTCTCTGAGTGCTTCTAGTTATTTATTACTTCTGTCAGTTTCAAGTTATTTCAGTGATCATTGTGGGTTTTTTCTTTCTTTAATGGAAGATTCCAACAATTTTGTCCTCATCTGCACATGAAAACATGGGAAAGACAGCATGAAGTGCATAAATGACCAGTTCTTGCATATATTACTCAGGATTGGGCTAATTTCAGTTAAAATGATTTAAACACCAGCTGTTGTACACAGTCAGACAGGAATGAGGCACTGAGATAAAGGCAAAGCCACACGAGGAGCCAATCTTCAGGTTACATGCAGACAGAAAACAGGAGGCACAGAAACACCTACAAAAACACAAAGGAAGGGAAACACTGTAACTGACTGCAGTCTCTCTACCACCCAGACCATCCTCCCTCCAGCCAGAGTGCAGTGGCTCAGTGTGGTGCTCGCAGTCATTAGCAGGTGTATCCATCTGCAAAGTAAAAGATGAAGTCACGTTCAGTTGCTGTGAATTCTGAACGGTTGCCTACCAATATTTTACTTCTAGCGTACGATAAGCTGTTGTTTTTTTGGTGTGAGGGCTGACGCAAAGCCTCACAACATTTAGTGAAAGTGTTTATCACGGCACTGCTCCACTTCTAGATCAGAGGCCAAAAACAAAGCAGAGATAAAAGATGTTGTGAGGCTGCAGGTACTGCGTGACTTCTTTGGCTTCCACCTGATTTTAGAGCAAGAACAACATGTGCTGGCAATCGATGCATTCTGATAAAGCCTTCGTCTATAATCCCTAATATAGCAGAAAGGAGAACATGCAGGAAGTAAGAAGAACACTAGAACAGATCCCAGTGATCTTCATCCACTCGTGTGTGTGTGTGTGTGTGTGTGTGTGTGTGTGTGTGTGTGTGTGTGTGTGTGTGTGTGTGTGTGTGTGTGTGTGTGTGTTGTGTGCAGGTCCCAGGCTAACAGCTGCTCAGTGTCTCGATGGAATGGCTGCTGGACTTTATGAAGAGCTCTTCACCACCATCGTCTCACTCATCAACAGGTCTGGATGCAGCTCAGTAAATAATCAACTGGCTTTTTCAGTCTCTGCCTACACTGACTAACTGCTGACTAACCAGGCTTCATGACTTCAGACTCTGTGACATCATACAGATCCAAGAGCAGAAAAAACTATCAGGAATGGAGTTTTAGACTCAGACTGATTACATGGTGACTTTGTGATGTTCGATGCCTGATATTGCTTCCTTATTTGTTGTGTTATTTGTGTTTTATCTTTTATCCTTGTGTGTTACCTTTAGTAGTATTGTGTGTAGTTCTTGATGTACTGTTTAGGTGTCTCTCTGTGTTTTGGATGTATATTCTTAAGTCTTCTGGTTACAGCTTGTTGATTTTGTTGTCTTGTGTCTGTTTGTAATGACTGTGTTTAATCCGGGAGTTTCACTTCATCCTTGTCTTCTCTGTTAAGTCTCCATCTGTGTAACATGTCCTCGTTAGTTACTCCCTGTCTTATTTTGAGTCTCTTGTCTCTCATGGTTTGTATTTTGTTCTGCTTCCCTCGTCTTGGAGTTGTACTGTTTCTCCTCTCCTCTCATTACCGTGTGTCAGCTGTGTGGCAGGCAGAGTTGGACCCAAGTGCAGGACACAGGAGATACAACTTAACTCAAAATATACAGCTTTAATACATAATGCAATAACACAGCATGAGGGGAGCCATGACAAAGAACTGAGGAAAACTAAGGGCCTAAACACACACATCAGGTAATTAGGGAGAGTAGAGACAGCAGGGGAGAACAGGTGAACTATGGAGGAGATGACAGGACAACTCTTGGGGCTAACCCTCAGTTTCAGGGAGCTCGGCACCCTTGAGCTCAGGTTCAGCTTCAGACAGCTCAGGACTGTCAGTGGGACGCTGTAGCTTGGGCTCTGGACTCTGAAAGTGCAGGTCTCACTGCTGAGTCCAGGGACTGATGCTGAGGCTGGAGCCTGGCTGTCCTCACCTCTGGAACAGGAACGGGTGCAGGGATAGTATCCAGTTTGTTTTGTTCCTGTTTGCTCTGCACATCTTTTGGATGCTCCTGCATTTACCAGCAAATAAAGCTGAGCCCTGCATTGGGGTCCTAATCCTGCCTGCCACACAGCTGTGATAGAGAGAGGATATTCCCAACACGATGATCTCAGGCACCACGTCCAGTAGCCCCTCACACCTGCTGTTCAAACCTTCTGTTCTTGAGGGGCAGCCAATGAAAAGGGAGCTGGCTTTTAAAAGAAGGGTGGCCTAAAACAGTGCAGAACTAAAACAGACTGTTTCATTGAGGGCCAGCCTGATGGCTGAATATGAATATATGAATTATTGTGAACTGCAGAGCTTTTCTAGTAGAGCCCAAAAATAAAATAAGAGTTGAAAATGAACAGAAATAAATCCTCTTTCTTATTCTTGAGCTACAAAGTTTGACAACAGCCTGGTGCAGTGAATGGATCATGTTTTTGATGAGCTGTACTTCTGACACTTGTTTAAACATGACTTCATGTACTCACAGCAGCCACCTGTCATTTAGTTTAGTCATCATGGTAGTGAGGGGGCATTGTCACATGAAAAACAACTTGCAAGTCCCCCTGCATGCATCAGCTCTATCCCTGTATCACACACACACACACACACACACACACACACACACACACACACACACACACACACACACACACACACACACACACACACACACACAGTAATGTGAAAATCAAACAGGTTGTATTTTGTGGGCAGGGCACTGAGCAGCCAGCAGCTGACGTTAGCCTCTGTGATGGTGGTGGACACGCCGGGCCTGAGGAACCCGAGGCACACTGCAGAGGAAAGAGGAGCCAGCTGGTCCGAGCTCTGCCACAACTACCTGCAAGAAAGGCTGCTGGAGCATTACCACTCACACACCTTCACGCACACGCTGGAGAGATACGCTCAGGTAACACAGAGGCTACAGTCACGTCTTTCAAGCTGACTCATCATCGAGTTTTTTGTGTTCTATTTGTTTTGGTCACCAGAATAAAGCAGGACATGATCCTGGAGTTTGTACATGTTTAGTTTGGGCTCCTGTGCAGGTGTGCTTTGTATTTTTGTGTGTTTGAAGTTTGCTGCTGTTTATTTCGAAGGTGACGGCTGCGCTCTGAGACTAAACTGATCCATTTAAACATTAAAGCTCACTCTCTCACAGCCTGATAGGAGACGTGGATACTACTGCAGTTTGTCGCAGATCAAAGTGAGATTAATCTGACTGAACAGGGTTTCTTGGTGTGTGTTCTGTGTTCCAGCAGAGACAAAGATTACAGATTAGAATCAAGTAGAACATTTTAGAAGTTTTTCTAAATCACTTAACAAATATACGCACATTCCTGTGACACTGACACACAGTTTGTGCTTCATTCAGCAATTTATTAGGTACGGCTTAACAAGCTGTACATTTAAAACATGTTCCCCCAGCAGAGAATCTCTATCACACTGAAAAGATGCTGTAAACGAAGGACTCAGTGAAAACTGTGAGCTGAATTTAAACCAGAACTCTGAACATTACAGTTTTATTTTTTACCCTCTGAGCTGCAGCCTTGGTGCTGTTTCAGGGGTTCAGAGGCTAAATATAAAAACAGAATTCAAACACAGGATTAGTCCATGTACAGCAAGCACACTGCAGGTGTCCTGCTTTAGGGTCACATATTGATGCTTTTAGAACAATAAAATGTAAAATTGTTTGGAGTCAACAGAAAAAACAAACAAATGAAGCAATAAAGTTGTCTAAGAATCTGTATTTATTACTGATGCTCTCTGGGTAAACACAAAGATATTAGTGGAAAATTGAGTTTAACACTTCTGAAAATAATGATAAATGAATTAACATCCTGTCTCTTAAGCACATTGTGCGACACCATACAAACATGTTAAAGATGCTGACTTTTTGGGTTCGTGTTGTGAAATATGTTTTGATTTTATCAAAGCAAAATGAGACAAAAGCTTTGAGTTAAACTGTTAAAGTTAAAGGTCTCCGTTAACAGCTCCGTGCTTCTGCTGCAGGAGAAGATCCACGTGGAGTTTGAATGTCCGGAGAGCAGCCCGGCCGAGGTCGTCTCTGCCATCGACCACCCACCTCCACAGGTACGCAGCAACTACACACAAAACACACACAGATGTGGCAATGAGAACAACAGCTGGGAGGTCCTAACTTTGGTTAAAGCACCGTACAAAACTGCACTCCAGGCTTTTTATATGTAAAGGTCAGTGAAGCTATGAATGCAAACAAGCTCTGAGAAGTTAAAAGAACATAAAACTGTACGAGTTATTTACCGTACCGCTTTAACGGCCATTAACAGTTAAAGGTCTGACTTTTTCCCACATTTAGCAAAAACTGTAAAAGACGATGCAAAGCTAAAGAGTCATTTTTACAAATGATAGGTGGGAAAAGTTGTAATTAATCGAGCTATGCAAAAACACCACTGTGCACTGTAACTGGAACAGGAAGTGATATAATCCCACAGTGAGAGCCAACACCAAGTTAAATCATCATGCTTTAATCCTCAGTTTCCTTTTTTGTACTGATTCTATACGCTGTGTGTGCATCAGGTCCGGGCAGCAGATGGAGACCCCAGAGGTCTGTTATGGGTTCTGGATGAGGAGATGGTGACGCCCGCCTCCTGTGAGAACAGGGCCCTGGAGAGAGTCTGCCAGTATTACAGCAACATGGGTAAAAACACACCCACACAGAGACTCAGGCTCCCTGCTTGTGAGAAAGCCAGCTCTTTATTACATACAGCATATCACTTCAGTGTTTTCTGTTTGTGAATATGCATGCCCCTGCAGTGCGACAGTGCGAGCAGCCAATGCAGTGTGAGGTGAACCACCTGATGGGCTGCGATCCCGTCCGTTACGACCTGGCCGGATGGTTCGGCCTCATCCAGAACAACCCCTCTGCTCTCAATGCTGTCTGTCTGCTCCAGAACTCCACCATGTGAGTGACGGCCCGCGGCTGACACGCATGGATGCCAGCTCCAGCTGGCAGATTGGTCCTGAGAATAAATGTGCATTTTACTAGAAGAGTGGAGAAAGACTTTTTCAGGTCTTCTGCACTCCAGGAGGAGTTCATCAGCTGTGATGTGAATGACAGGGCTTTATGTCATTTAACTACAGTGTTTTAGTGAGTGCACTCAAACACATGCTTTGCTGTCACGTGTGATTGGTCGTTTCTGTCTCTGCCCTCCTCAGAGGAGTGTTGAAGGCCATGTTCACGCCCAGAATCTCCCTGCCCCCTCTGTGTCGGGGCCTGGGGGGACTGGAGGGTGGTAGCCAGCGCTCTCTGCAGAGGAACGGCACCATCAGGAAGACATTCAGCGGAGGAATGGCAGCGATACGCAGACACTCCCAGTGCATTGCAATAAAGCTGCAGGCAGTAAGTTCCCAGAACCTCCATCATCATATTCTTCAGTGTTTCTGAAGTGTCACTAGATTCATTCCCTCCTTTCTGATTTTCCCA